>NW_021574002.1:0-258 GCF_001605985.2 Dendrobium catenatum
TGAGTGTTTTTAAGAAAATTGAACTTATTAGAAGAGGAGGCGGTGATTAGGATTCCTATTTGAGGAATTTTGAAGGTTTTTTGTGCCTTAAAAAATCAGCATTGATTATTTACCTTGTCCGACCAAATTACTAAATTTAATGGGCGGCAGTGTGCTAGAAGAGGTGCGTCTCTTGGAGTCCTAGACTCTTATAACCGGCAGCTATTTTTTTAATTTTTTGTGGTGATTTGGAATGACCATTTTAATTCTCATTTAGGA
>NW_021574003.1:0-221 GCF_001605985.2 Dendrobium catenatum
ATCAGTTTAATCTTTGTTATGGTTTCATGAAAAAAATAATATCTCATCACTTATTTATTACCCATCTTTATCAAAGTCAAAGGGGTCCCACACTTCCCACCGTAAATGGCTTCATAAAGAGTGATGCCAATGTTGAACTGATAACTTTTGTTATATATAAACTCTATATGTGGGATATAATCCACTCAACTACAACTAAAGTTTAGAACACAAAATCTTAA
>NW_021574004.1:0-244 GCF_001605985.2 Dendrobium catenatum
CCACTTTTCTCTTCATCTTAGCCTATCAAACTCTGAGGTTCTTCTCAGATTTTGGTTTCAAATTTTGAAATCCTTCTCAGACCAATGAAAGGAGGCTTGGGATTTGCAATCTGCTATCGACCGATCCTTCCCCAAGACCTCACCTTGGGTTGGCTCTCCCTCCCCCATCTCTATTTCCTATGCTCAAAACTCTAAGACGTCTCACAGATTTTGGGATGAAAATATGAGAATTTTTCAAATTCTT
>NW_021574005.1:0-271 GCF_001605985.2 Dendrobium catenatum
GCTACTTTCTTCCCTCAGTAAATCAGCCTTGATCTTCCCCAACTCCTCATCTCAAGCACTCTTCTCTTTGACGGCTTACCAATCTAACATCAATAGAATTAACACTATTGTCACCTGCAAATCCCCCATACATCTGGACAAGGCATCTGTCACTTTGTTCTCCACTCCTGCTTGTATTGGATCTCAAAATCATAACCCAACAGCTTAGATAGCCACCTTTGATGCCTCTCTATCACCATCCGCTGTTCCAACAAGTACTTCAAGCTCCACT
>NW_021574006.1:0-257 GCF_001605985.2 Dendrobium catenatum
TCTTCTGCCACCAATCTCTATTCTAGTAAGTACTTGAAACTCCGCTGATCAGTATGAACTATGAATCGTTGCCCCAATAGATAAGGCCGCCATTTTTGAATAGCCAAGACAATGGCCATCAGTTCCCCGCTCATAAACTGATTTCAGTCTTGCTCTAGTAGATAAGATTCGGCTGAAGAAGGCGATCGTTCTATGATTCTGCATGAGTACTGCTCCCAAGCCCACTCTTGAGGCGTCAGTCTCCACCACAAACTGCT
>NW_021574007.1:0-244 GCF_001605985.2 Dendrobium catenatum
ATATTCGCCAAAAATATTCACAAATATTTGTGGTGAAAATTCCGCCGCATACGCCATCTATAATTTTTGTGGACCTCCGAAAGGACACTGCTCAGCTGCGGAGAGCAGAGGGTATACGACCGCACCCACCCCGAAGGATAGAGACGATCGCAAGCCTCTGCGCTCCTCATAAACGGGCCAATGGAAGGGCAGATTAGATTGTGCATACGATTAATCATTGAGGATAGCGACTCTCGCCAGCGCA
>NW_021574008.1:0-277 GCF_001605985.2 Dendrobium catenatum
GAAATATATAAAGTGGCTCGTAAGGATGCTAAAAAAGCAATATGCGATGTAAAGGCATTACCTTTTAGATATTTATATAATAGATTAGATACTAAAGAGGGAGAAAGATATATGTATAAGTTTAGGCACAAAATATTTAACGAATCCCGCTTTGCAGCTGCAGGGTTCCATTTCTCTTAAGTCAGATTGAAATTAACCAGATTTTCCCTGAGGATAGTATCAGGGTTTAAAGATCTGGGATTCTTACTTCCTATGAGTGCAAGCACTCATAGTTAAT
>NW_021574009.1:0-327 GCF_001605985.2 Dendrobium catenatum
TAAAGATCACTTGCCAAGCCAACATTGAGTTATATGTCGATTTCTCTTCTTGAACACATCTTTTTCACAGGATAATTATTTTTCTATAACTCGTATATTTAACACCCATTATCATCTCTATTCACTTGACATTATATAAACTATACAAATAAATTGAAATAAGTTTTTTTATTGTATCTTAAGAGAATCAAATGTTGTATCCATGATAATCTTAAAGTTAAGCTTATTGGAGTGGTAACATCCACAAGTAAAAAACTATGCCTTATCAAAAATATCATCAGAAATTAAAATAAGCTCTTCCCTGAACATATACAATTTATTTTTTCT
>NW_021574010.1:0-245 GCF_001605985.2 Dendrobium catenatum
ATGTTCCCAACTTCTCACAAATGCATTCTCTCATTCATTGATTGGGATTGGAGTTAGCTCAAACAGTCCTCAAATTTTTCACTTATTGTTTGCTGATGATGTTATGGTTTTCTTGGAAGCTTCAAGGAAAGCTGTTCTTGAAATCAAAGCCATTCTAGCTGATTTTAGCTCATGGACAGGGCAGAAGATTAATAAGGAGAAATTAGCTATTCTCTTTGGAAACAATGTTGGTAGAAGAAAGAAGA
>NW_021574011.1:0-290 GCF_001605985.2 Dendrobium catenatum
AGTTCCACTCGGGCTCGTCCATACATGGAGGTAGTGGGGTCGAACCAAGGGAAGAGGGGAGGGGGAGAAAGGATGGGCGGCAAGGTGGCAAGCCGTGAGCTAGGGAGAGGTGGAGAGGGACGGTCACGGGTGGGGGAGGGATTGGACGGGTGGTGCTTGGGGAAGAAGGGAGAAATAAAATTCTGAAATTTGATTAAGGTTTCCGAAGTTGGCGGAATCGTAATCTTAATTTCAGAATTTGAAATTGGGGAGTTAATGTGGAGTTAAGAAAATAAAAAGGGAATAAAGGA
>NW_021574012.1:0-286 GCF_001605985.2 Dendrobium catenatum
CTAGCTGACTTTAGGCGCCACACGAGTGACCGATTAAATAATATCTAGCGTAACGGAAATCCTGCGATTTATACTCCCTCGAGACCTCACTCACCTTATGGCGAAGACAACCGACCCGATCACGAACACCCGCGAGATCACAGACGTTTTCAAGACCATTACCAACGCAACCAAAGGCCACATCAAGAACCCATAGGAGACGACAACACTTGGAGAGACAACGACGCTCAATTATTGAAAAATATTAGGATTGACGCCCCAACGTACGACGGGACCCTTGACCCTC
>NW_021574013.1:0-384 GCF_001605985.2 Dendrobium catenatum
GTCTCCCAACGATCAAACCTCTCAATCAACTAATCAACCGGTGAGTGCTGGTGGAGAGGGACAGGATCAAGAACGGGAGCTGGAGCCTCCTCCTCTCTAGCCCCCTGACCTTCCCCATCTCCTGGGTGGAGACGAGTATTATGAAGTGCAGTGAAGGAATTGTTTGAGTAAAAAGGAGTTGGGAGGTTTGGTGGAATAGGATACTGAAGTTGGTATTTGGTTTCAAGGACATAGGCTATGATGTGTCCTAAGGCTAGATTGGGTTTCCTTTTGTGGCCTGGATCACGAATAGTTGTTAGGTGATAGATATAGCGAAAGAGTAGATCAGTGGCATTAAATTCTCTCTTGGCCATAATGAAAAAGGTGGTCAAGGACAGAAGTGGA
>NW_021574014.1:0-234 GCF_001605985.2 Dendrobium catenatum
TAAATTTATATTTTTTATTATTTATTTTTTGGCATTTTTTTATTTAAAATGATTTAAAATTGACTTTAAATCATTTTAACTAAAATTTGCTTCGGGATGCCACGTGGAAGCTCCCTATTCGCCTAATCAGCCGCGCCAATCTTTGCCGGCGACGACCAATGATTAGCCGCCGGCAATCATTAGCGTTTAATGCGCGGGATCCACACGCAATTCACTTATCCGAGTCAACGTATA
>NW_021574015.1:0-242 GCF_001605985.2 Dendrobium catenatum
CAAAGAGCTTTTTGGGCTGACTCAGCTTCAGACTCATTTGAGACTGAAAAAGAAGAAGAAGTCCCCAATCTTTACTTGATGGCAGATAATGTTGATCAATCAGATCAAGAAGACGTATGTGACTTAACTTATGATAAATTATTTGAAGTTTTTGAACACATGCATGATGCATATAGGAAAATGAAAAAGATGCATGCAAGTGCAAATTTAGAATTGGAAGAGCTTAAGAAGGAATATGAAAT
>NW_021574016.1:0-283 GCF_001605985.2 Dendrobium catenatum
TGTGTGTTCTCATCAATAAAAACTCTCCCCTTCCTGAAGAAATCCCCATAGAAATTGAAGGAGAAGATATGAATCTCAAAGTGCACTATGACTGGAAACCTTCCCCTTGTGAAGGCTGTGGATCCCTATTTCACCCTTTTTCTCTTTGCTCTTCTAACCCCAATCCTAAACCTATCTTACCTCCTACTGCTCGTCCGAGAGGTCGTAGCTCAAGTAGACATCCTATTCTCCGGGAACAAAATCCTCCTTCCAAACCACCTCTTCCCCGTCCCTCTTCTTTGAC
>NW_021574017.1:0-270 GCF_001605985.2 Dendrobium catenatum
TTCCAAGAAGATACAACCACGAATGAGATCAAATGCAATGAACAATAAAATGCAAGAGTAGCATGCATGTCAATAACAACACTCAATGAAATATACATGAGCAGTAACATGGATCTTGTAGTGATATGTCCACAAACAAAGGTAAGGGAGAGGAGTTGATCCTTTGCTATCAATACGGACTAGTATGTAGGCGAGCACATAACGGTCTACTTTCAATAAGAAAGATAGATATTTTATAAGAGACCCACACCACAATAAGCATGTCAGTAC
>NW_021574018.1:0-258 GCF_001605985.2 Dendrobium catenatum
TTTGTATATAAGTTGATAAGTGAATAGTATGTGTATTGAGAATCGTTTTCTGTGAAAAGTATATGTGTTAGAAAACAAAATAAGAAATCTCTTTCCCTCTCTACCTCTTTCTTCTTCTTTCACTTTCTTGTGCCTCGGGATAAAAATTGGAAAGGTATACAATATGAGTTCAAAGGTGGAAAGTTCAAAAGTAAAGTCAACAGAACTGGTGCTCAAGCCCAAAGAAAGGTACGTCTTTATTTTTAGTAAATTTTAATT
>NW_021574019.1:0-212 GCF_001605985.2 Dendrobium catenatum
GCCTAGACGATCGTGAGATCGGCCATGATGATATAACCAATTTTCTTCTGATCATCCCAAATTGTCTCAGGCCGTTGAGCTGAATTTGAACTAATCGGCCAGAATGATATGCCTATCATCCTAGACGATGATGTCGGCAACTTGGATTAATGAGCTTGTTTTGAGAGCTTCTATATAAGCTATGGCAAGGCACTTTGTAAGCGTCTTTGGCA
>NW_021574020.1:0-276 GCF_001605985.2 Dendrobium catenatum
TGCCCGCCTTAAAAAAAAGGGATGGATCTTTCACTGTCAATAAGAGGTGATGCAATTATGCCATTGACTATTGGGAGCGACTACTCTAGTTTACTTTAAAGAATGTTTCATGATGTCCAAGGACCCTCAACACTTCCAATTTCACAGCTCCAATGAGGTGTTAATTAAAACATTAAGAGGATGATCATGCCCTCTGTAATTTATGAGATAAAATTTATCATTAATAAGCAACTGACCCCCGTACATTGACATCAACATAGCAACAATTGAGTCCAT
>NW_021574021.1:0-285 GCF_001605985.2 Dendrobium catenatum
GCCAAGTAAGATAGCATCTGAATGGAATCGGGGGGAGGAACAGAATGGTATGGGACCTGGAGAAACAATGCAAATTGAACATAGTGGGCAGGTAGTTATTGAACCAAAGGAGGTGGCTCTCGACTCTGGGGGGAGCTCATTTATTGTTGACTCCAGGAGTGATGGTGGGACAAATATGGAAGAATGTGGCGGATCGGAAGATGGGTTAGCCCCGGGGCTATTGAAGACACCTGCTGTTAGGAGAAGAAACCGACGGAGTAATTGATCCTCCCATGCTCAAATCCT
>NW_021574022.1:0-290 GCF_001605985.2 Dendrobium catenatum
ATGGTTTCCCGGTATGATTTTGAGTCCTCTTTTTTTTCATTGGGTATAACATGAAGGTCAACAAATGCCCCAAAAAAAATGTGGTTCGCGTCTAGGGCGAATCACGTTTGTTGTAAGCTGATTGACCCTGTGGATCTCTAGATATTTGTTCTAGATGTCACACTAAGATTTTTATTTAGTGGATCTCCAAAATTTTGCTTGGATGTCACACTACGATTTTCATTTAGTGGATCTCCAAAATTTTGTTTGGATGTCACACTAAGATTCATTTTATACACCTCATATAGTCC
>NW_021574023.1:0-292 GCF_001605985.2 Dendrobium catenatum
AGTTCAGATGATCTATGTTTTCCAGATGATGAAGATTTAGACCCAAGCATAGAATCGCAAATGAAACAGGTAAAACTGGGAGACGATTTTGAATCCATAGATGAAACTCTAGATGTGATAATGGCTGACTCTGAAGAGAATGCTTCATCAAACAAGTCTAAATCGGATGAGGTGGCCCAGGTGCAGTTGAGGAGTGGCAAGGTACTACCGCCTCCACCAAAGAAAGGGATCCCTAATAAAGATAAGGGAAAAGATATAGTTATCAATGAAGATATTATCCTCGAAGATCCCA
>NW_021574024.1:0-205 GCF_001605985.2 Dendrobium catenatum
CCCCCCCCCCACTTTGGTCCTGATCCAAAGGCTTCCAAAGCCTAGGCTCATCGGCTTCAAGCTCGTGAACCTCAGAGAGGATGTCTCCATCCACCTTGAGGCCGTCTAACAGCTTGCTTAGTCAATCCCAGCCATCCATGGTCACAAAGTGACCTGAATATGGGGGGCAATTCACCAAACATCCCCATTCAAATTCTATCTCCCA
>NW_021574025.1:0-248 GCF_001605985.2 Dendrobium catenatum
CAAGAGATTGTTTGAGAATGGATCCTAGTGACATTTTTGACTAGGCATTTGGCTCTTTGTGAGCTATAATAATTTTCATTTTTATCCACCTCGGCAAACTATTGCGGAGGGTGGATGGATTTTGCTTTAAGCGTTGGGATGGATAGTTTCATTTTTAAATATTTTTGGAATTATGGGATTTTTTGGAGTTTGGATTTTGTGTAGGTATTTGGGTGGAGCTTTGGATTTTTGGATTTTTATGGGTATTT
>NW_021574026.1:0-268 GCF_001605985.2 Dendrobium catenatum
ATATGTTATTTCTAAATAGATCTGGCGGCAGATTCTTACTGAATTGAGCATATCGTCTTGGCCGATATAAAATTGTCCAAGATGACGTGTTTTGCATAATGACGGCTGCTTTAATGAGGATGCCCTAATTAGGGTTTCTGCTTTTGGATAGATTGTCCCGGCCGATATAAATATCGTCCAGGACGATGTTACCAAATATAGAAATCTTTTAGGGCACAACAGAAAATCTTTTAAGTTACAAACCATTAGATGCCACACCAAATACAAC
>NW_021574027.1:0-263 GCF_001605985.2 Dendrobium catenatum
TAAATAATATCACATTTTAAGTAAAATTTTGTTAATATGTTTGATACGTCGTCATAAAATTATCTTGATCGAGCATGACTCTCAAGGCAAAATCAATCAAGAATCTTCAAAAATTAATTTTGGGATTATAAGAACTTCGATTTCAGCAAACTTATAGTTAAACTGAGCGTCTTAGAAATATGAATCCAACAACACCAAATTCATCTCAATCCGAGCCCAAATGAGCCCAAATCAAGGACCTGAAGCGTTGTTGGAAAGTTCAT
>NW_021574028.1:0-209 GCF_001605985.2 Dendrobium catenatum
CTTTTCTGCCACTTTGGTTGGATAGAAAGTTGAGCTGTTTTCTTTGACTCTCTCTCATTGTTGATCTAGTTCTGTTGCTTGACCCTAGAGTTGCACCTTCCTAGAGATAAGGGAGGTCAACGCCAACATACACGGTTCACCTGTTGTTCTCCGCATATGTTGGGGGTCCGTTTGTTGACCTCGATTTTGGCTCGAATATGCTCGACGAC
>NW_021574029.1:0-898 GCF_001605985.2 Dendrobium catenatum
CTAAAATAATAAACAATTAATATTTAAAAAATAATATGAATTTATATCTAATAAAAAAATAAATCATGTAACATATTCATTTGATATTAATGCAAAAGAGCGTGTTTTATTATTTATAATATAATGGTATAATTAGAACATAGCCATTGGATACCCTCAGTTGCTTAATTCACCAATGCGCTGACCCGTCTCCAGACTTCGGCCAGCGAAGAAAAACTAGTGAGAAGAGAAGAGCGAGAAAGCTAGCCAGGAAGTCGCCCATCTAATTCCTGCCTCCTCCATCAGCGTTTTCTTCTTAGATGTTCTCGGCCTCCTATATAAGTCCTTCGCCCTCAGTTTCCATATCCACACCCAAATTCTTAACTCCTCTCCGTCCTTTGTTTGCAGACCCGCAATGGCCAGTGCACGTGGCTTCCTACACTGGCCTGCACTCTGCTTGCAGCCATGGTCTCCACCGCCGCCGCAGGGGACTTCAACAATGACATCGACATCACTTGGGGCGACGGCCGTGCCAAGGTTCTCAATAACGGGAAGCTGCTGACTCTTTCCCTCGACAAGGCTTCAGGCTCCGGCTTCCAATCGAAGAGCGAGTATCTCTTCGGCAAGATTGACATGCAGCTGAAGCTCGTCCCCGGCAATTCTTCCGGCACCGTCACCGCCTACTATGTAAGTATCATTCTCACGCCGTTAGCTACATTAAGTCGTTAAGAGCTCGGAATTCATTGAACTGATGGTGTCCACTGCTTCGTCTGCAGCTATCGTCTCAGGGGCCGACGCATGATGAGATCGATTTCGAGTTCCTTGGGAACCTTAGCGGCGATATTAGTGCATAATAACCATAATTGTAAATTATAACGTAATACCGAGGCTGCTATCACGTGAATGTACCTTGTTCTAT
>NW_021574030.1:0-399 GCF_001605985.2 Dendrobium catenatum
ATCACCCAACCTTAGGTCTACAGGATGCTGATAGAAGGCTTACTCCTAGTTGATGGATCAACTGGAAACCAAGGTAGGGAATACCTAGCCTTGGGTCTAAGGAAGGGCATCACCCAACCTTAGGCCTATAGGATGCTGATAGAAGACTTGCTCATAATAGGCGAATCAACTGGAAACCAAGGTAGGGAATACCTAGCCTTGGGTCTAAGGAAGGGCATCACCCAACCTTAGGCCCATAGGATGTTGATAGAAGACTTACTCCTAATAGGCAAATTAACTTGAAACCAAGGTAGGGAATACCTAGCCTTGGTTCTAAGGAAGGGCATCACCCAACCTTAGGTGTACAGGATGCTGATAGAAGGCTTACTCCTAGTAGAAGGATCAACTGGAAACCAAGGT
>NW_021574031.1:0-237 GCF_001605985.2 Dendrobium catenatum
TTGGAAGACAGTACCTTGAGTCTGAAATCCTTTGAGCTTAATTTGAATAATGAGCCTCCTTTTGTTTCATTAGAATCTAACTTTGGAGCTGCTCCTTTGGATTTATATTTGACTACGTGTGTCATTCCAGACTTCTCTCTTACTGTTGCACCCACAGATGTCCTAGGAACTTTTTCCCATCTTATAAGTCCCATGCCGGTCGATGAATCTTTGGGATATCCCCTTATGGATGTGAGT
>NW_021574032.1:0-342 GCF_001605985.2 Dendrobium catenatum
TGAATACTAATTTTATAATTTTCCTAATTAAAATCTTCATGGTAATGTGATTCAGTGCATATACATCCCTATATCTTTGTTAGGTTATAGAGGTGCAAAGAATATCTTTTGACCTCCTAAGGTTATAATATATCCTTAAATACCTAGAATATTTAACATCCTATGTCTAGGCATGCCCACATTCTACTTCAATATTCATTGTTGTTCTTACAATCCTCTATGAAGGCTGTACATCATATATTATTTTAACTATACATATGGACACTATATACATTTAATAAGAATGGGAAAATATTAAAGAAATTATTTGACATTTAAGAACTAGAGCCTTTATTAGTTCTT
>NW_021574033.1:0-329 GCF_001605985.2 Dendrobium catenatum
TCTGATGTCCACATTTCTCCCAGAATACTGCCGACTACGGTCCATCCGACCTCCGTCGCCTACTATGGTCCCTCCGAACTCCACCAACAAACAACGGTCTTTCTGACCCCAGTCTCCTGCCGACTACAGTCCTCCGACCTCTGTCGCCTATTACGGTCACTCCGACCTCCATCACAAGACAATGGTCTTTCAGATCCAGGTCTCCTGCCAACAACGATCTTTCAGACCCTGGTCTCCTGCCAACAATGATCTTTCAGATCTCGGTCTCCTGCCAACATCGGTCTTTCAAACCCTGGTCTCCTGCCGACTACGGTCCATCCGACCTCCGT
>NW_021574034.1:0-207 GCF_001605985.2 Dendrobium catenatum
AAATGCTTTTTCTTAATTTACTTTAATTATATTTTCATTCTCTTCTAATTTTTTTAGAAAACTTTCTTCATAATATAATTTGATATAGACATAGTAGACAATCATTGTTCACTTGCTATCATTGTTCGAAACCTCTCGCCTAGTTGGTCTTGATGCGGCTTAAAAATGAAAATGCAATTAACTTATTTTATTTATTTCTTCTATTTT
>NW_021574035.1:0-283 GCF_001605985.2 Dendrobium catenatum
TAAACTTGGCTTCTTCTTGATCGTCCGATCTTCGATTACTGAAAAGTTAGAAGTAACAAGTAGTCCAAGAGAAATAGTGTTTGTAAATCATCAAAACATAAGATAAGAAAATAGGTTTGCAACATAAGCAATCTAGACTTAATATCTTGTTGCATGATTATGAACTATTTCGCATGAAATCAAATCAATCCATTTCTAATATGTACACAAGATTCACACAAATTGTCGCCTCTTTGCATGCACTGAGTAGGGAACTAACGAATGCTGAAATGGTTAATAAGAT
>NW_021574036.1:0-218 GCF_001605985.2 Dendrobium catenatum
CAATCTTCGAGCCGTTCTCGAGTAATTCAACTCAAGAACGAATTACACCATATTCAAATGATCAATCTCACAATGCAACAATATCTATCTCACATCAAGAACATCGTGGATAACATCGCCGCCTCCGACACCAAGATCGATCCGGAAGACATAGTTATGTACATCTTGAACAATCTCCCGGCAACATACAACTCCTTCAAGACCGCCATACGCACCTC
>NW_021574037.1:0-459 GCF_001605985.2 Dendrobium catenatum
AGAGAGAGTAGTAAACAAGGTGTCCCAAACGAAGCCTGAATGTGGATGAAGCTTAAATTTTGGCAACCATCATCTTGAAAAATCAGTCGTGAAATCAATTACATTGCCACCATATTGAAAAATTAAGTATGAATTCAGTTATGTAATAATGATTAATATTGAAAAATTAATACTAAAGTTTTGTTTGGGGCAACTTTTTTGTTGTTTTGTTTTTTCAGACTGCAATCATCGATTTTGTTTAGCCACTATTTTTTCATTACTTTTAAGAAATTTTTATACTTGGAAGTTACTTTCTATAGCATTTTTCAAAAAAATTATTTTCTTCACAGTAGTTTAATTTAAAGCCAACTTTATAAAAGCTATAGCTGTCCCAAATGAACCACAAGTCTTATCTAAGATAGTTAACAAATTTGTAATAAACTCTTAAATTACATATTGTTCTTTGTTAATTTATTTCTT
>NW_021574038.1:0-787 GCF_001605985.2 Dendrobium catenatum
CCTTTGACCAAGGTTCTGGGCAAAATCGAGGTCAACATCTATAAATAGTGTTAGTATTTAAATGAGAAATTTTAATTTTTGAATTATAAAAAATTTTTGGAGAAAGTTTCTCTTTTGGTTAAAGCTTGGTGACCTATTTTGACCAATTTTTGTGAGATTGTTTAATCATTTTTATGCTTATTATTAGTCATATCTTCTTTCAAATCTCTGGAGTCTCTTCCTCTATATCTTAGCCATCTCTTAAGACTATCCATTTATAATTTAAGTCATTCAAATCAATCCAAACCACACTTGGAAGCCCTCGACCAAGATTAAACTCCCTAGCACCTAGTCTTGTTCTCCACCCCTATATGAGCTCTTAAACCTTATGAAATTCTACCAAAAACTTTAGATCATAACTTCATATCCTAAATTAACCATCCACATTTATTTCCTCTAATTACCCTTCATTGAATCCATTTCCTAAAGAGTCAATTTGAATCGGCCCAAACTAACCTAAGCTATGCTAGTCTTGCCTTTTCCTACGCCATACCCTTCAAAATGCTTCATCATTCCATCATAAACTCAAAATCATTTCTTCACATCCCAAAATAATCATTTATATTCATTTTCAACCATCACTTTTATTATAAAGCCCCCTACCACCACTTCATGAGTATCTTTTCAAGTCTCTTCGAGATTAATGTATCTAGCATCTTTGTTTTATAAGAATTAAAATTTTGGAGGCATTAAATGTAACACCTCATGATACCCTTACCTAAACAATATACAAGCTTCTTAAGCAAAC
>NW_021574039.1:0-225 GCF_001605985.2 Dendrobium catenatum
TTTCCCTCTTCTAGAGGAAAACTCTGATAAAGATTGTCTCGTGGAATTAGGCCTCTCAACCTTGGCTTTCTTATCAGCAACCACCTGCTTGAACAAATATTAAGAGGACTTAGATTCCACAAGACAGTTTGAATATGACAAAATCCATGAAAACCCACGAACATAGCAAGATTTATTTTTCCCATCCATGAATATTTACACTTATTATATATATATATATATATA
>NW_021574040.1:0-316 GCF_001605985.2 Dendrobium catenatum
TAATTGATCATGAACCCAGTTATCCTGATTTTATTGAGAATAGTACTATGAGTTCGGAAGATAATGATTTGATTCTGAAAGTTGTTGATCCTGATTTGAACAATGAGCCTCCTCTTGGTGCATTAGAGTCTAACTTTGGAGCAGCTCATTTGGATTTATATTTGGCCGAGTGTGTCATTCCTTATTCGTACATTTTGCCTGTTATAGCCTCGTCCTACCAGGATAAGGACCACTTCTATCCTAGTTGGATGAATTTGTTCGATTACACTACCCCTACTTGGAGACTGCTGTCGACCCTAACTGAAACCACCTATAG
>NW_021574041.1:0-675 GCF_001605985.2 Dendrobium catenatum
CGAGCAGCTCAAGAAAGTAATGACTAGTGTACCGGTGTTATCACTTCTTGATTTCAACAAGCTGTTTGTGGTGGAGACATATGCATTCGAATATGGACTGGAGGCAGTACTCATGCAGGATTAGTTACCGAGCGCCTATTTCAACCAGGTGCTCACAACCAGAGCAACACTCAAGTCAATGTACGAGAGAGAACTAATGACTATTGTCTTGGCCATTCAGAAGTGGCAACCTTATTTATTAGGGGGACACTTCTAGTTAGAACAAATCAGAGGAGTCTAAAGTATTTGTTGGAACAACGGATGATCGCTGAAGAGCCTTAATGATGGCTATCCAAGCTATTGGGATATGATTTTGAGATTCAGTATCGCTCGAGATTATAAAACAAAGCAGCTGATGCCTTATCCAGAAGAATTGAGGAGCCTCAGTTAGCAGCTTTGTTAGTACCCTTGGTTCTAGATTGGGAAAAGTTGAAACAAGAAAGTGAACAGGATGAGGGACTAAGAAAGACCAGAGATGAGTTGTTGCAGAACCCGGGTAGTCATCCTTGCTATGTGTTGAGGGGAGTCTAGCTGCTATATTAGGGAAGATTTGTTATATCGAAGGGATCATGATATATTCCCAAGATGCTATAGAAGTTTCATGCATTCACGAGCACAAAAACCTACAGTCGATTA
>NW_021574042.1:0-275 GCF_001605985.2 Dendrobium catenatum
CATCAAGCACAATTTTGATGTCTCATCTTCTGGTTCTATCTCTGATGAATCCGATGCCGAATCCGCCAAAAATGCTTTTTGTACTCTCATCTTGTCCTTCTTTGGCATAGGTTTCTCCTCACCCTTTCCTTTGCTTGAGTGATCTTTAAGCGTAGGGCAATCAGTTCTCACATGTCCAAGCTTCCTGCATTTAAAACAAACAACTTTAGAAGATCCTTAAACATGTTTATGATCCTTACTTTTCTCCAATTTTGATGATGCTTTTGTTTATTCCT
>NW_021574043.1:0-3134 GCF_001605985.2 Dendrobium catenatum
CAGAGTTGTACATGGGCAGTTGTGATGCTAACTCGACAGAGTCGAGTATTCTCCCACCTGGGGAGAATGATGCGGACATCGGTACGAAAATTTGGCGCATATATCACAGGCGGTGTCGTAAATCGACGGCTATTATTTAAATTTTCAAATTATGAGTTATTTTCTGCATTTTAGTTCTTAATTAATGTATTTCCTGTTTTATCCCTAGGATAGTTTATGTAAGTGTTATGGCCCAAGGGGCATTTTTGTATTTTTTGATTTTCTCATGTTGTGGCCTATATATAGGGCCTTAAGCTATTGTAATAGGGGATGAATGATTGAGATGAAAATTTTTTTCCACACTTGTGTTCTTCTTGTGAGAGAGCATTAGTGGGATTCCTATGAGAGGAATCGAAGTCTTCACCAGCCGCAGGATGGGTCCGGGCTCGTGATTTGAAGTCCCTTGGAGAGGGCAAACGGATCACCCGTCAGTCTTCAGAAAAGTCCAAGGCTCGCGGTTTTTATGTTCTCTTTTTCATTTTTATCTTCTATCTTTATTTTTGTTCCTTTTTATTGTTCATAGTTTTCATCTTCATCCTCTACCTACGTCCACCTTCATCTTCTCCATCTCCAAGCCGTCGTCTCCTTTTTCCACCATGCCGCCGGCTCCACCTCATTAGTCGCCGGCCGAACTCCTCCCACCCTCTTTGGGATTTCCTAATTTGATTGGGTTAATTTAGGGATTAATTTGAATTTGAAATTATTCAAATTCAAATTTCAAATTCTTTCCTAATTTGGTTCATCTATTTTTGGTAAGTGCTTAATTGAAATCGATTTTGAAATTTGAATTCAAAATCTGATTTTTTTTGTCTCACTTTCATAACTCTTAAATTCGAATCTATGAGCTTTAAAACACCAAATTACTATTTGAATTTCAAACCTCTGTTACAGATTCAAAATCCAAAGGATTTTCCATTTTTTATTCCCTAGCATTAATTAAATCCCAAGCTGTTAATCCCTCACAGCTCCACCTCTTTATTTCCTTCCCAAAATTGAGAGTGTATTATTGAATTAAATCTCTATTTTCCCTCTCTACCTCCTGCCGGCTATATTAACCACCGCTCAAATCTTTCCTAAAACACCTCCTTTTACTTTGGGAATTAACTTCCATCATAACTCACTGCTGGCTATATTATCTCAAGCTCTTGCCTTGTTTTTCTCCACCAAACCCTGCCCACAATTCCTCCCGCAAAGAGTCTTCCACGTATTGGAAATAATTCCGAAAATCTCAAGGCCCACACGCCACCCTCTGCTGAAGATTTTCTCAGGTTTTGAATATGAAAACCTGAAGAAAATCTCTCCATTACAGCCGGCTCCCTCCCCAAATTAATTGGCTTTTGAAATCTCTCCATAAGTGCAAATTTACCCCTTTAAAAAGATTTCCAAAAGCTGAATCTGCTGGCCGAATTTTCCAAGACCATCTCATGGGAATTCCTCCACTAGAAGCTCTCCAAATTCATACAATATCAAGCCCTCTTCCACCCAAAGCTGCAGCAAATTTCTGAAAGAAATCTGAATATATTTCAGATTTCTAGAAGGAATTATTTCAGATTTTCAGGAGGATGCTTGGAGTTTGTTCTTGCCACTACTTTCCTACCCATTCTACATCAGTTTGGTATCAGAGTATGGATTCGGATCGACTTGGGAGGACTCTAGACTGGATAGTAGGTCAAGTGGGCGCCATTGGTCAACATCTCAAGGAGACTCAAGCGGACTTAGCCGACCTCCACCGTCAAACAATCAAACGATTCGATCACCTAGAGCGAGGTAGGACTAACCTACCGTTCTATGCAAAAACCCCTTCATCAAAAGAGAGAAAGAAGGCACTAAGAGACACAGAGAGAGTAGAGAGAGTGGACAAATGGATGGAGACCAATGAAGCCTTCCATTTCTCACTCACTATGCAAATCAAAGGGAAACCTAAGGTGATCAAGGAAGAACATGAAGAAGAAGATGAATTGGTTGACAAGGAGAAATGCGCAGAGAAAGACTTGGTTGAGTTAATTGCAACTCCTACAGAAGCAAAGGTTTCCCCTGAACACTCCTATAACAGAGAAGGTTAAGGAAGCTCTGGAAGTGATATCCATAGAACGTTCTACATCATTTTCATTCTTGGAGCGAGAACAAAATCTTGAGGTTTATTATTAAATGATGCCTATACTGCAAAGCTTGCACTATGGTTTATAATTTACTGCCATAGGTGGAATATCTTTAGTGAGCTTCATTTAGCTTCTCACGTAAATAGGCTATTGGATGTATTTTTTGTTTGGTATAAGAGCAAGTTAATCTTTACTTTCTAATTTTTGTTTTGTTGACCTTTGCAATAATTTGATTATATAACTCATATGATACTCATATAGTTCAACAACAATAACAACAACAACATCAAACCTTTATCCCACTTCATGAGTACTGCTACATGAATCATTTTTCTCCATTATGTTATGTTAAGAGTCAAATTCTTATTTAAATCTAATAAAAAAAGCCAACTATATTATTTTATAACCAAGTTTTTTTAGGTCTACATCAGCCTCTCTTAATAAATACCAAATCTAATACATCTACTATCCTAACCGTGTCCTCAGAAGACAGACGTTTTATTTGACCAAACCATTTAAGGTGGCTCTCTCTAATCTTATCTGCCACTGGAGCTACTTCAACTTTTTTACATATATGCTCGTTTTGCATTCTATCTCTAAGAGTCAAGCCACTCATCCACTTGAGCATCCTCATCTCTGCAACACTTAACTTGATTGTATGCTTCTCTTTTAATGACCAACATTTTTTGTCATAAAGCATTATAGGTCCCACCACCATTTTATAGAATTTTTCCTTAAGTTTGAGGGGTACTTTTCTATCACACAACATGCTTAATGCATTCCTCTATTTCAACCATCCAACTTGAATTTTACTAATAATATCCCCATATATTTCACTATCAATCTAGACAATAGACCCAAGATATCTAAAACGTGTACTCTTATTAATGACTTGATCGCCCAAAGTAACAATCCCCCCATTAGATCTATTACTACTAAAATTACACTCAAGACTGACACACATATCAAATAGCAATAACCGCACCTCACTCGATC
>NW_021574044.1:0-1617 GCF_001605985.2 Dendrobium catenatum
TGTGCGTTCTGTAAACTTCCCTCAGTTTCTTATACATCTTCATCTCAGCAAATGAGTGTAAATTATGTTGCATATTAATGCTGAGCATAATAAGGCTTCGTTTAAGACGATTTTTTTACTGCTTCTTGAAGCAACGTTAATTTTTTATTAAAAAGCTGCTTCAAAAAACAGTAAAAAAATAGTCCCAAAAGAAGCCAAGACTTTTTTAATTGTATTGCACATGTCTTCGTTGTGAACTTTTATTCGGTCTGGTGAACGAACGCTCTTCTACGTTCGGCCACCAATATTTTAGCGCCACGTAGCAAGAAGAAAAGTCGCCGACCCGACCCGCTGTTTTTTGGGTTCTCGTACGTTCGTTTTTTTAAATCCTTGACGAGCCGAACAACATCCCATCACCTTTTGGATATATTTCAAATACCTAGCAATACCGAGCAAATACCAAGTTGTACCTAGTTTTTTCTAGCAATACCGAGCAAATACCTAGCAATACCGAGCAAATCCCTAGCAATACCGAGCAAATCCTGCGCAAATACTGAGTTGTAAAAAACTCGGTACAACTCGGTATTTCCATGGTATTGGTCTTCACAGAGCGGTATTTCTCATTTTTGCAAAGCAATACCTAGCAAATACCGAGCAATACCGAGAAAATCGCGAACATAGCATTCCCGGGTTCCGCTCCGGGGCAAGTCGTCGGGCCGTGCGGTTTAGAGTAAGAGCACATGGCGACATGTTATTGACGGCCAAAAGTAGCTCTACCTCCGGTCGGAGGACGTAATAATTGTTCCTTTGTTGTCCAAGCTATCGTATAAGTACTTATTATGTAACATATTAAAAGTTATTTTGATGGGGGCCAGCTGTTTGGCACGTCCGAAACTGCATTGGAGACAATGGATTGAAGTCGGCTGAGATTTCAATAGCTGCTCCAGACTCAGTCAAAAAATCTGAACTTCACAAAAGAAATGAGGTCTTTTGTAAAACAATAGCCAAAAGTCAGATGAATTTATGGGGTCTCAGTCAAACAAATCAACGTTCAAAAAGTTCTTAAAAGGATTTTCACGAGTGCTTTAGTGGATCATACTTAGGCTTCATTTGAGACGATTTTCTGTCTGCTTCTTAAAACAGTTTTTTGAATACAAAAACTAGCAAAAGCTACTTTAAGAAGCAAAAAGAAAGCCATCCCAAACGAAACTTTAATTAGGCTACATAAGGCTTCATTTGAGACGGCTTTTTTACTGCTTCTTAAAAAAAAATTTAGTACGACAATTACATATTTTATATTAAAAACCTGCTTTAAGAAACAGTAAGAAAGTCATCCCAAATTAAACTTTAGGCCTTATTTGTAATAATTTTCTTACTGTTTCTTAAAATAATTTTGTAGTATAAGAATTAAAATTTATATAAAAAAAGTGCTTTAAAAACAGTCTATTAGGTTTTGTTTGGGACGGCTTTTTTACTGTTTCTTGAAGTAGCTTTTTAGTAAATAAATTTAAATTTTTGTACTAAAAAGTAGCTTTAAGAAGCAGTAAAAAAACTGTCCCAAATGAAGCCTTAGACGCGGGGGGGCGGGCCCTAGCAAAAAAAAGTCAAATTCTACGTCATGCTTTTTCAGCTCTTTGT
>NW_021574045.1:0-496 GCF_001605985.2 Dendrobium catenatum
AAGTTCTTGTAGTAATTTTCATGGTTCTAGTAGACTTTTTCTTTGAATTTTGAAAAGCGTGGTTCTTGGTATTTCAGCTAAATAAACGGCCAGGTTGTCCCGTCTCCGATGAAGGTCACAGGAGGAACACATAAACAAAAGAAGAATAAAATTTCTTAAATTAAGAAGAATAAAAAATTATATCTCAATTTTTTAAATTAAGTGATTTTTATTAATTTTGTTTTCATTTCTTGTTTTAATTCTTTTATTAAAAAAATCTTTTGAATCATAATCATTTTCTCTAATTCATAAAAACTGAGCCCGCTCGTGAGCCTGTTCAAACTCGTAGAATAAAGCTCGAGCTCGAGTCGAGCTCAAACTCAATTAATTAATCAAACTCAATATCAAGTACGGGATGAGTTGAACCCGGCTTGACTCATTTACACCCCTTAGCCGCATAACCCTCTCTTTTTTAAATAAAAGTAAAAGCTATTATTATTATTTTAAATGTAATCCT
>NW_021574046.1:0-290 GCF_001605985.2 Dendrobium catenatum
TGATTTGCTTTTAATAATATTGCTTTATGCATCTTCTAAAAAAAAAATTTTTTTTTGAGGTGTATATCTAGCTAATGTAGCAAACACATACTTTTATTGCATCATTTCCTTAATCCCTTACTCTAGCCTTATGAAATTTTCCTGCATTTATTATTGGTTTAATAGAGATATGAACCAATCTATAACATTAGTGACAAACTCGGCCCAAGTAATCATTGTATTCATCTCTCCCTAAAATTTTGCTTGCTACTGTCCTATCTAGTATCTCTCATCTTCGCCCTTAAAAAGGA
>NW_021574047.1:0-401 GCF_001605985.2 Dendrobium catenatum
GACCCCTAGTTGACTAGGGGTCAAAATGACCAAAATATCCCTTAAGGACTCAAACATTGATTTCAAACCAAACGACATCCGAATTTCTTGGAACCACTTCCAGCAAGTTTCAAATATCAAATCAAACCTGTTCAACCCAAACCCAGATCCTGGGTCAACCTGGTTGACCAAGTCAACCTAGGTTGACCAAATAGGCCCTTTAAGGTCAAAATAGGTATTTTGACCAAATTGACCTTTTCAAACCATAAAACCACCTCTAATAGACTCAAAACATCAAACCAAATTTGTTGAGCCCAAATTCGGATCCTGGGCCAACCTGGTTGACCAAGTCAACCTAGGTTGACCTAAATGCCTTTTAATGTTAAAATATGTTATTTTAACCTATTCAACCCATTTAACCC
>NW_021574048.1:0-255 GCF_001605985.2 Dendrobium catenatum
TATACAATGAAAACTAATACGATTGACTTATTAACATGATAAACCAAATGCTATGATTGAGATTGATTGAATAAGATTGACAAGGAGTTATAAGTGCATGAACAAGATACCCTTTTCTGAATATTTAAGCATTGTCTTGATATTTATTATTGTTATTGATTACTCTTAATATTACTTATAATATTGATCACTACTACTGATTAGCAATTACTGATATGATTATAATTAATACTATTACTATTGTTGAGACTAATC
>NW_021574049.1:0-252 GCF_001605985.2 Dendrobium catenatum
CAAATATAAAATTTAATTTAGAAATCATATATATATTAAATATTTGAGTTACTTGAGTTAAATCCTGTAAATTTTAAAATATTTGAGCATATTTGAATGAGTTTAATTTGGAAGGATTAGTGAATAATTCTAATTATTTAATAATGAATTTATTGACTATATCTAGTATCTTTAATTTTTATGCATGTTTAGGATGCACTTGCACCTAGTTTTAAGGCTCTCTTAGATCTATGACTTGATTGTAATGTTTTT
>NW_021574050.1:0-239 GCF_001605985.2 Dendrobium catenatum
CATTTATTGCATATCTTTCATTCAATCTTTGGTCATTTCTTGGATACTACCTCATTTGAATAGCCTGAGATATCTCAACTCTGTCATTCTTTGTTTGCATAATCTTTGAGAGCTTGTTCTTCATTCGTCGTACATTTCTTATTCATATGCTTACCTTCATTTGGATGATCAGGATAAATGCTATGGGTCAATCATCATCTGTTTTGTGATGTGAATGATAGCATCAACATTGTTATTGG
>NW_021574051.1:0-304 GCF_001605985.2 Dendrobium catenatum
ACTTATTTGTTGAGCTTGTAAGGACTCATGTGAACTGAATGCGAAGTTGGATGCAGTAGAGGAAGTCATCCCCTTGTATGCCTGAGCTTGGGAACCTAAACCATAAACTCTGCCATGCTGCATTCCTCCGACGGCCTGCGACCAGATGCGATACTCAGAAAACTCCATAGAGCCGCCAGAAGAGCCCTCACCTGATACGACATGAGTCTCTCGAAGCCGTGTATACTCCTCCTGTGAAAGTAAAATATAAATATATATAATTAAATTAAAAAAAGAAAATATTAAACACATATACTTACATGTG
>NW_021574052.1:0-485 GCF_001605985.2 Dendrobium catenatum
AATACAACTCGCAGAAAAACTAGGGAAGAAATGAGATGAACAAACATAAAAAATAAAGGGCCAAGGGAGAAAAACCCCAACAAACAACCAAGGTAACCAAACAATAGCATAAGCCAACCAAAACAAACCACCAGAAAAAAGCCCCTAGCCAAGGACAAAAGACACCGTGCACCCAACAACAACCACATGAAACCCATATAAAACAACGACCACAACAACAACGGCCAACAACAGACAAAATAGAGGAACAACAACATCAACACAAGGCTAAGCTAAGAGATTTTTTTTTAACCTTCTTCTTCTTATTTTTCTTTCTTAAGACTGAAGAGAATCCAGCTTTATCAATTTTCAACACATTCAAACCAAAATCTTTTAATACCACATTAGAACATCCACCATAAATATCCCCATTACAACACTTATTACCCAAGTATTCCTCAATCCAATCAGAGTGATCAACAGGGTCAACATCCAAATTAATACAC
>NW_021574053.1:0-389 GCF_001605985.2 Dendrobium catenatum
GTTAGTGGTGACTGACCACTTTACTTTTCTTGCAGACCCTGATTTGTAATATTAAGTGGCACTTGCCAGATGTACTTTAAATTTAACATTAATTTAATTTGATTAATTTATTTATTGATTGATGTGTTGATTATGATATAGGATTGTCTGCTTTTATTATTTTTTTGGTGATTCTTGCATGCTAATTTTAATTTAGCGTGAAATTCGATCGGAGGCTCGGGAGGGTATGAATAAACTATTTCTACTTTAATCAAAATTAAAATTTTTAAGATAACCTAGAAAGTCTAACGAATTTAAGAAGTAAGCCCGAGATTGTCGGGAGTTCTCATACACCCTTAACTGGCCAGACTCATGAAATAAAAAAAGTAAAAAGAAAATAAACACTATTG
>NW_021574054.1:0-654 GCF_001605985.2 Dendrobium catenatum
GCCCAGTTAGCAGCTGCACAGCCTGATGAAGCTTTTTATTCCAGAGGAGTTTCTGAAATTTCTTTTTCTGATGAAGATCTGTGTTTAGGGACGGCTGATCACAACCGTCCACTATACATAACAGTGAATATAGATAACTTCAGATTGTCACGTATTCTTGTAGATCCTTGTGCATCAGTTAATATTATGACTCTAAGAACTCTTGCCTATTTGAGAATAGACGTCCGTAAGCTCAGCTCAGATAAGATGATTTTACGGGGTTATAACGAAAATGGCGAGAGGGCTTTGGGTTCAGTTACTTTGTTATTGAAGATAGAAGATTTTAAAACTGAAGCAAAGTTTCATATTATAGACGCTCCAACATCTTTTAACGCTCTTTTAGGTAGACCCTAGCTTCACGAATATAGGATGGTTCCTTCAACCCTGCATCAGTGTATCAAGTACATCAGAGATGGTACTGAGCACTGTATTAAGGGAGACTTGCAACCATTCTCTATTCATGAAGTAGGAATTTATGAAGATGCCGCCTATTATTTGCCTAAAAAACAAAGAGTTGTTTCCAAAGATCTTAAATTGGCCAAAAATGAAATTGCACTTGAAAAGAAAAATGAAAAAGAAAAAAGAAGAAAAAATAGATGAAGAATATACCTGCCT
>NW_021574055.1:0-295 GCF_001605985.2 Dendrobium catenatum
AAGAGCCCAAATTGATTTCAAATTGGATCCAAACCTTGCCATGGCTCCATTCACTCTTCCCATGGGTCTCATTGACTGGTTTGACCAAGTCAAACGTGGACATGGTCAACCATGGCTCTAAATAGGTCATAATAACCTATTTAAGGGAGATTAAGGCCCATTTAATGGGAAATTCAATGCCCCTTCGTTTTGAATTGAAATCCACGTCTAAATCTGATTAATTTCCCTCCAAATCACCTCAGGATTAGATCTTGGCCATTGGCATTAGGTTAAGGGCTTTAAATACCTAAAATTA
>NW_021574056.1:0-200 GCF_001605985.2 Dendrobium catenatum
ACTGTTGCGGAGGGTGGATCGATTTTGCTATAAGTTTTTGATGGATTTATTTCATTTTAAATATTTTTAGAATTTTTGGGATTTTAGAATTTTTTTGGAATTTTAGGATTTTTTGGAGTTTTTGAATTTTTGGATGGAGCTTGGAAGATATTTGGATATTTGGGAGTCATTTGAAATGTTTGTGAATCCCTCCGATTGAG
>NW_021574057.1:0-519 GCF_001605985.2 Dendrobium catenatum
TCTTTGCTGCTCGCCTTCGATCCTTTGACGACGTTCCCTTCCTGTCGGATCGAAAGTTAGAACATTTCGATCGGAAGCTCGCTCGCTCGCTGTGAAGGTAACTTTCTTCCTTTCGCGCATTTCTTTGGCCAAATCTCGTTAATCCCCCGAAGAATGGGATTAGGATTTATCATGATTTATGCCGTAAATCCGTAAATCCCCGGATTTACGGATTTGCAAGATTTACAGACGTGCGGAATGCGTTTGACTGAATTTCGTTAAATCCTACTTAAAACTACAGCCAAATCTGATACCAAACGCCCCCTAAATCTAACAATGAGAGATTTATGATGTACAAAATATACCTTAATAACACCATCGCGAGAAGCAAGAGCGAGAATGTCGGCACAGGACACCGTTGCTTCGCAGGAAGCCTCGACGCTGGACTTTATGGCATCAATAACCTCAAATCCTCTAGCTGAATTTTTGTTTGGGAATGCGTTCTTTTCTCCTGTAAACGTCGGGCTGTCGTCAAGAAGA
>NW_021574058.1:0-368 GCF_001605985.2 Dendrobium catenatum
GGCTAGATGTATTTAAATAAAGATGGCTAGAAATTAGTTAAAAATATGTAAGATTAGATGTGTATAAATAAATAAAAAAATTAATATATAAATCCACTGTGATAAAATAAAATAATGTTTGATTATGTCATTTATATTTTTATAGGCTAATTCATATGAAGCAATGAAAGTCTTAATGTTTAATTTGCCACAACTTTCTTACTAATTTTTAAAAATAGTGTTTTAGTAAAAAAAATATAGTTTAAGAATTTTTTGTATAAGAAAGCTGCTTTAAAAAGTAAAAAGAAAATTGTTCCAAACGAAACCTAAAATTTACATAAAAAATAGCCGAAAGTAAGTAAAAATAAGTATTAAAATGAAATATATGA
>NW_021574059.1:0-534 GCF_001605985.2 Dendrobium catenatum
AGGATTTTAGATGATGGATAGATTTAAAATTGAATTTCGGTCTCTTTTATTTCTAGCTATAATGTAATTAGTTTAATTAATTTTGTTATCTAACATATTATTACATAACCATAGTCAACAAGGGCAAAATCAGCTTTACTTTTAAGGGTGAGCAAACTCAATACATGAATAATTAAAATAAAATTGATACACTATTAAAAGAAAACTATATTATTTTCTGCATACCCTTCTCTCTCATATATTTAAGAGGTTTCAAAATGAACTCTACCGATACAATAACAATGCAACAACCAACGATATATCATCCATGGTATGGAAAGAAACAATTGGAAATATTACCATACTGGCAAGAAAAAAAAATCAAAGCCCCATTCTTTATCATGGCTAGAACCTTAAGGCTTTGTTGTTTGAGCGTTTTTTTGCCTTCTCCGTTTTCGAAAACAGAGGAATTTTTTTTTGTGTTGTTTAGTTCGTCAAATCACGTTCCCAATAACTCATTTTTTTTATTTTTCTGCAGTTTTGAGAAAGCTTTTT
>NW_021574060.1:0-221 GCF_001605985.2 Dendrobium catenatum
TAACTAATTAAAAGTATGTTTAAATAAGCTGATGATAAAGAGCATGCATTAAAAATTGAAAATTTGATTATTGAAAGTGCAAAAAAATTATTACGATTCAAATAAAATGCTTTCTAAGAAAACAAAACATCACCTACACTTACACATTTACATAATCCATCACCATAACATGCATCTTGGAAATCTAGGAAGAGGCACCATAAGCCATATAGATTAGTTAA
>NW_021574061.1:0-222 GCF_001605985.2 Dendrobium catenatum
CCACATATTGAATGCTTCCCTAGAGAAATTATAGGTGGTGTTGGATGTCTCTACTAATGCATGCCTATAATTCACATGTAGGTCCCCAACTTTTGCTAGCATTCCATTAAGCTCCCTCTTGAGATATCCATTCACCTCCATCTTACCCATCAAAGATTCCTATAATTGAAACACATTGCCCTTTCTCAAAGTCTTTGATGGTGGAAACTTATTCCACTAGGC
>NW_021574062.1:0-361 GCF_001605985.2 Dendrobium catenatum
TGGCAGAATGAAAGGTGTTTAAAATGTCTTTTAGGATAAGTAATTTGGCATGAGACACTTCTCGAAAAATAATCACTAAAGGAAAATGTTGGAAATCTTCGTAAAAAATCGTAGAAATTATGTCGAAAATAATATTTTTTTATGATATATATTTTTTTCTGATAAAACACAAGTAGCTAAATCTATACCGGCGGAAAATTATTCGTCGGAAATATTTCTGATGGAAATTTAAATATTAACTGATGAATTAACTTCCAACAGAAGTTTGCTGAGCAGTGGTATCACCGATATTTTTCCTGAAAATTTTTGCCGGAATTTTCCAGCTGAATAATTGGTCTAAAAAACATATTTTTTTCCATAG
>NW_021574063.1:0-277 GCF_001605985.2 Dendrobium catenatum
TAAATTGCTTTTTCTGTGCTTTAAATTATGAAGATTTCATGTTAGTATCCACGTGCACTACTGTTAAGGAAGTTTGGGATAAACTTTACACCATATACGAAGGCTCTATTGAAATCAAGCAACCCAAGTTGAATATGTTAATGCATGATTTTGAACTATTTTTAATGAAACCCTATGAGACGATCTTAGATATGTATACTATATTTATTCAAATTGTAACATCATTGTATGCTTTAGGAAAAGGATGTTTATATTCCTTTTGACATTATTTGCTTTC
>NW_021574064.1:0-384 GCF_001605985.2 Dendrobium catenatum
GGCATTAAGGCTAAGGGAAGCATTTTTTTCATATAACGAAAGAGAAGTGGCATATGTTGCATGTCCAATAGAGGAGGAGTGGGATAAAATTGAAAAGGTTTGTAATATTTTGGGATTCTTCAACGAAGCAATTGATATTATTTCTGGAACAGATTACCCTACAGCAAACTTATTTCTTTCACAAATTTGTACTATTAAGAAAGTGTTGGATGAGGGGGCAATTTCCACTGATAATTTCATTGTGGAGATGACTAAGAAGATGAAAGCTAAATTTAATAAATATTGGGGTGAATGTAATCTTCTCATGGCTTTTGGTGCTGTGATGGATCCAAGAATGAAGTTTGTTATAATCGAGTTTGCCTACCCTAAGATATATCATGGAGA
>NW_021574065.1:0-427 GCF_001605985.2 Dendrobium catenatum
AAGGTTTAAAGCATAATCACTTGAGTATTAGTCAGCTTTGTGATAGAGGAGTGTTAAAATTTTACCAATTAGCTGCATATTAAGACAAAATGGAATTATTGTACTGCATAGAAATATGGTAAATAATTTTATATGCTAGATTTAAATTATATTAAAACTCCTAATGTTTTTTGTTTAAAAATAATTTTTGATGTATCATGATTATGGCATTGGATACTTTATCAGGCCAGTTTGAAATACCTTATAAAAATTACCCAAAAATAACTTGTTAGAGATATACCAAAACTAGACTTTACTAAGGATCACCTTTGTGATGCAAGTCAACTAGGAAAATAAGTGAAGTCCTCATTTCTTTTCACTAAGGATCTTAGAACTAGCAAACCATTAGAAATTATTCATATGGATCTTTTTGGACCGATTAGCACTG
>NW_021574066.1:0-533 GCF_001605985.2 Dendrobium catenatum
AATGTATAAAAAAGTTATACTATATGATTTTCCAAAAAGTGCTACAATGAAGATGATACAACATATACCTTGCATACACAGAGTACCAAAGCCATTGGCTATTATGCTCTATAGATATCCAATCACCAAGAAGTTATGCAGCTGTTTGCTCTCCACTTATTGGGGAAATTGTCCAGATGCCTGTACCTGGAGTAAAAAATGCATGATACGTAAAATAAAATACAACTGTGATTCAAAACTCCTCAGATAAAAAGATGTAATAGATAGATGTCTTATTATAACTATAAACAATCTACCAAACAAAAGAAGAAGCAAATGCATGTACCAATTGGCATGATAAGGAACTAGCTTTCTAACAATTGATAGATGATTAAAAAAACTAAACAGGGGTGGCATAGAATTTAAATTCATGAGAGATGCACTTAAATCAAAATTTTTTATTTTGACTAGAGTTTAATTTCTGAGTATGGGGAGAATAATTGCTAAAAAAGATTTAATGCATATATCATGCAACTGATTAGGGAAAGGGGATA
>NW_021574067.1:0-782 GCF_001605985.2 Dendrobium catenatum
ATCACAAAGCAATTCAAAAGTTATCTAAGTAAGAAGCATAAGAACCATCATTAGTGGAATAAAGGCAAGGGTAGCAAAAATTTTAAGAGTGCTAATGATACTATCTATTTTGAATGCACGAACCCGGGACATGTTCAAGCTGATTGCCCTACACTTAAAACTCATCCTAGCAAGGAGAAGGGTGAGGAGAAAACCAAGTTCAAAAATAACAAGAAGAGGTTCCAAAAGGTGCTCTGGGCAGATTCTACATCTGACTCCTTTGAGATTGAAGCTAAAGAGGAGACTACAAACTTGTGCTGATGGCAGCTGAACATCTTGGCTAAAGTGACCAAGAAGAGGTATGTGAACTAACCTACAAGCAACTACTTGAAGTTTCTAAACAAATTCATGCATCATATAAAAAACTTAAGAAAACACATGCTAACTTGAAATTGAAATTTTTAAATTTACAAAAATAGCATAAAATTTTACTTAAAGATCATTCTACAATTGAAAGCAATCACATGTCATTACTTTATGAGTTTGATGCATTAAACAAAAAGCATGCTAAATTATCTGATGCACATGATTTCTTGAAAATATCTCATGCTGAGTTAGAAAAAGAGCTTAAATATTTGGAAAATCTCAAGGCTTTTTAAAACAAACCAACAATGTATGCATCACATAATTTTAAAAAGAAGCATCACCACCCGAGTCAATTAGTAAATCCTTTAGTGTTAGTTATTTTTCTTGTGGCATGTTATGACACATTTCACACACTTACACTATTCACCATAGTACAC
>NW_021574068.1:0-310 GCF_001605985.2 Dendrobium catenatum
ATATGATGACCGAAGTCACACTTTTTTCTAAGATTGGTCTTAAAAGTGGCTACCACAAAATTAGGATCCGTCCATGGGACGAATGGAAGACCGCTTTCAAAACCAAAGATGGATTATATGAGTGGACCGTGATGCCTTTTGTCCTAAGCAATGCTCCAAGTATGTTCATGAGAGTGATGACCTAGGTCCTCAAACTTTTCCTAGGGAAATTTGTAATGGTCTACTTTGATGACATTCTGATTTATAGTTGTTGCGTCCTGGAAAAATCGCGGCGGTAGAGAAATATAAAGAGTAATGCCTTAGCTTTGTA
>NW_021574069.1:0-275 GCF_001605985.2 Dendrobium catenatum
ATAAGGAGTGTAGAGCCACTGATTTTTCCCCAATCCAGGCTTAGGATACACCCCTATAGTGGTTTGAAGGTGACTTAGAGCTTACCTTGGGTGGTTTAGTTAACCACCTTAGAGTACTCCATTTGAGCTCAAATTTGGTGGGTTTAGTCCTTAGGGTTAGCTGATCCTATGGTTCAAATTTCATCAAATTTAGAGTCCATTTAGTTTCCCAAGTGGGAGCCATAATAATCCCCCTTAAAAATAACCCTTTAGTCTTAATAAAATTCTAATAAATC
>NW_021574070.1:0-400 GCF_001605985.2 Dendrobium catenatum
CTAATCTCCCCCTCACTAGAATAAATCCTTTTAAAAAATAGGGGAGATAAAAATATTTATGTAGTTTTAAATTTTTGAAAGGAAAACAAGGATACAAGTACGTTTTCCCCCTTTGACATTATCAAAAAGAGAGAAGGCACAGAAAACAAAAAAGAAACTTTCAAATCTAGAGAAAAATCTTAAAATGAGAAAGTTAACTCTTAGTTTTAATCAAAATTTTAGTAGAATTGGATTGACAACACATATCCCAGTAAAGGTTAGAAATTCAAGATTCGATAATCCAAACTCAAGTTCTTTAAAAAGGCTTAAAAACTTATTAATTTAATATCTAAATCATAAAACAAATTAGAGAAAGAAACAATTATTTTTCAAAAGCTCATTCCATAAAATATATCTAATA
>NW_021574071.1:0-312 GCF_001605985.2 Dendrobium catenatum
TTGCTGGATTCCGAAAATTACAAACTAAGCTCCATCAGATAATTAATCATAAAGTCTTACACCTCTGACAAATCTGAAATCAAATCATAAAGTCCTCAAAAATGAGTGTGCAATCTTTGGATGGTATCTAGAATCCAATCTCTATCTTATGAAATCTTGACCTAGAAAAAATACTCTCTTAGTACAAATTTTCGGAAACACTATCTTGAGAGGAAACTAGGGTCAACAGTTTGAGGAAACGAATATAAAGGGATAGAGATGTCTTGGGAGGATTGTGTAATACCCTCAAGATGTTTAAAATATTGTAAGTGT
>NW_021574072.1:0-2750 GCF_001605985.2 Dendrobium catenatum
AAAAACCGTCCAAAAAACTACTAATTTCAAGTTTTTCGGCACAGTGGATCATCTTGTATGAACCTGAGTTAGTACGGACGAACTGTGTAAAAAATTGTCCTGTACGAACCATTTGTGCATCAGTACGAACTAATTTCATCCTGGGACAAAATAGGTTCGTCTTGGGACGAAACATTTTGTCTGGTACGAACAATTATATCAAAGGTCGGTTCCGAAAACTGCAGAACGTTGCCAGAAACTGCCATAGTCGGTTCCCATCGTCCTGGGACAAACTGGACTTCATCTGGATGAAATTTTTACAGAGAGAAACTCGTCCTAGGACGAAAATGTTTTGTCCTGGACAATCAGGACTTAGAAAAAAAATTTCCAGTTCAGTTCCTGTCCGTTCCATTGCTCTTACAAGGAGATAACTGATCTGATCGTCCCGTACGAACAATGTTCGTCCTGTACGATCAGCACAAAACTTTTTCAAGATCTCCTTTAGTGTGTGTGAATTTATTCACTCAATTACAATCACTCCCTCTCAAATTTAATTCAAATAAAAAGTACAAGCTTCAAATTTACAAAGTATTTTATGCTGAATTTGATTTGAAGTCTTCGTAGTCTGGAGTTCGATTTTCCTGAAATATTAGTACACACAAGAGTAAAAATAAATCTTCCAAAAAATATTAAGAGATAACAACACATAAAATCATAATATTTAGAATCATCAAAACTATATAAGTTGCAAGAATGTAAAACATGCAAATACCAACTTTCCCAACAACCTTATCAGATAGCAAGGGACCTCCGGCGATGGTCTCAATTTTACCAACTATTACTCGGTTATTCATCGGTTGTCTTTGTTGTTGATTTTGCCCCCAGCGGTACAAATTTTCTCTCGGGTAGGTGAATCCCGAATAAACTGTTGACCTCGATTTTGGCTCGATCATGCTCGAGCTCTTTCAATCAATCTAATCGAATCCCGTCGAGCCCAATTGGAGCTCAAATCGACCCGAGTCGAGCCGAATCGGACTCGACTACATTCAATTAGACTCGATTATTTTATTTTTGTTATGTCGTGTTTAATTCGCTTTAAATTAGTGTTGATTTTGAACCCAATTTTGTACTATTAAATTCGTGGCGCTGGCTCGAACCCAAGTTGGCTCAAATTGAGCCGAATTCGGACTCGAGCTTAACCCAATTTTAGCCAAACTTAACCTGACTTAGTTCCATTTAATCCTTCTAAATGCCATTTGACTTTGTAAGGTATTTGAATTCATCTCCTAAATCCAGTAATCGCATCGACGGTCATGATCGAATGAAATACTCTTTTCAGCTCAAATCCCGCTTTGCAGGCGATCCTCTGCGATTCGGACAGGCATCGAGCAACGATCGAAGCTGTTTTCGGCCTTTTCAGAAGCTGGAGCGCAAAGACGAAAGGGGCGGGGCTTCCTCTTTCGACAAGGGACTTGGTTTCTGCTCAGACGAAGGTCTTCGGCTTCAGGACAGTCCGCGAACCCTCTCTCTCTCTTGATTTCACGCTCGCTCTCTGATCCCGATCAGCCTCCCCTCTCCTCTTCCGTTCCCACGACCCCAGGCCGGCTGGAATACCAGCACTCCATCTCTCATGCATCCAGCTCCCGCTCAGATTTTTGGACGAACCTAGGAGACCCGAACGGGCCTCCTTCTCGATCTCCTCTCTAGTTCGCGAACCCGACGTCGTCGGGTCTGAGCTCGATCTCCCTCTTAGGACGGAGCCCGATCACCCTCTAGAAAGGTCCCGCTCCCGTCGCTCCCTACACGCTCGAATCGAATCAGGCAGAAATCCCGTCCGAATCCAGCGGCTGGACCAAATTGAGTTTCATCCTCTTGCAATGTAAGTTCCTTCTCCTTTTCCCTCTTCTTCTTCCTTCTTCTTTTATTTTCTTCTTCTTCCTCCTTTTCCCCTCTTCCTTCACCTTAATTCCTAGCATTTCTTTCAATTTTGGTATGGCTTGATGGTTGTAGGAATAGGTTATAATGAAACTTTGAGGTGTGTATGTCATCACACCTCCTATTTTTGATCCTCAAGTGAATGTTATCATTCTTAGTTTGCATAGTTGGTTTTGGGAATCATGAGTTGATCTATATTCCTACTCAAAGTGTTAATTTATTTTATTTGAGATGGCCAATTAACTTGTGAACCTACATTTATTTTATGTCATAAGATTTAGAACTTAGGTGTAAACTACCAAGTGCATAAAGAGCTCTTTTGATTTTCTATCATAACATGCATGTAAGGTGTTTGTTAGAATGCCTATTGGAAATAGAATGGAGGCTAGCTCAAAAGAAATGTCAAGCTAGTGTAGTGTTATTTGGTTCAAACATCCCAAGTGTATTTGGGCTTGTTGTCCTTATATGGAATTCATGATCACGAGATAAACTCTCTTGCTCTTATTTACAACTAACGAGTTTGGCTAGCATGGAAAGTTTCATGAATTATAGTTGTTGTGGAACCTACATTAGTGCTTTGGTTTTGTGGTTGACACTTTATTCATGGTGAACATTGGTGAATCTTAAACAAGATTTTGGGTGATGCACTTCAACTAAGCGTGCATACAAGCTTTGTGTAAGTAAGTGTGGATGCCAAAGGCTAGTTTTCGTGTTAATTTACCTCAAGCAATTTTATGAAATCCTTCATCGTGTCTATGTCTTATGATGACCAACATTGATCTTGTCGCAATTTATGTTTACTTGTCTTATTTTTGGAATGGATAGTTGATGTATGG
>NW_021574073.1:0-341 GCF_001605985.2 Dendrobium catenatum
CGGCTCAAAATGGTCTTTGTCTCTCTAAAAACTTTCTTTCTACATCGATGGGCACGTCACTCGAAATGAACAAAATAGTGGAAATATTATATATTTAAAAAACCAGAATTTAGCCTAATGCTACGATGCTATTTTAAAAACTCAAAATTATAGAGAATAGAGCATTGCAATGTCACTATTTGACGTATGATACTGTAACAATGTTAAGGCACTCGAACAACCAGTGCTGACGAGCTCAAATGTTATATTTTAATTTTTTTCTAAAATATCCTTCAGACCCTTGAGACTTATTCTAGAGCAAACTTAATCATTTTCAAGCATTAAAAGACTTTCAAATATAT
>NW_021574074.1:0-286 GCF_001605985.2 Dendrobium catenatum
CAGCGTGTCATTAACAAATGCGTATCTCAACGCCCTTCTTCGAATTTGTGCGGCCATAGACTTTTCTGTCGGGAGTTTGTTTTCCTTGAAATAGTCAATGAATGGCTGTCTCCAATCATTTTCGACTTCAATATCTAAACAATGCCACCATGATTCTGAAGCATGACTAGCTTTACGTCTCTTGGCCACATGATGTCCTTCTGGATAATTCTCCATAACGATCTGATGGAGAAGTTGAGGGTCAACTAGAGTTTCATCCTGCTGACTCGAATCTGGAATTCCTTCT
>NW_021574075.1:0-212 GCF_001605985.2 Dendrobium catenatum
TTAAAAAGATCAAAAAGATTTTCTTTTTGTTTAATTTTTTAAAAAAATATCAATTCACCCCCCTCTTTTTTTTGGTTAAAACCCACAGGGGGGCCTACGTGTTAAAATATGTAAATGGTTACAAAGTCCTTAATGGAAACTATCAACTTACAAATGCTCCAATGAGCTACAAAATAAAGTAAAGTAAAACCTAGGAGCCAAAAATCTATAAT
>NW_021574076.1:0-266 GCF_001605985.2 Dendrobium catenatum
ACCCAAAGACATGTAAATGTGAAAGGATAAATGTCTACCCTTAAGCAATTTATAAGATATCTTATTAACTTGGATATAATGTCACCTATTTAGCACATAACAAGTACTATTTATTACTTCTACCCAAACATATTTAGGTAGGGTACACTCAGCTACCAAAAAATCTATAGTAGTCATCTCCTAACATAGATCTAAAACCCTTACCACCTACACTAACTATCCAAATGGTTTAAATAAAATCCATTTATAGAATTTCTAGTGTCTAG
>NW_021574077.1:0-266 GCF_001605985.2 Dendrobium catenatum
GGGAAGAAAATCCTCCCTCACCTGTATCTCCTGAATGATCAGCATCACTCCTTTACAAACTCCTCTCCCCATTTCCACCTTCTCCGTGCCCATCATCACCCCATAGCCACCGGTATCACTAGTGTCATACCAAGCAACTCAATAAGCCGAGTGGAAATGAAATTGTGGATTGCCCCACTATCTATCAGAACCACCACCTCGTGGTCAGCTATCACCCCTTTCACTTTCGTAGTGTGACTCGAAGTGAATCCCACTACAGAGTTCAG
>NW_021574078.1:0-282 GCF_001605985.2 Dendrobium catenatum
GAGGGCAAAAGCAATACCCGTCAATCTTTGGAAGAGTTCGACGTTCGCGGTTCTTACGATCTCTTTGTGAGCTCGTTATTTATCTCTATCTTTCTCGTATATTCTTGTTCATCTTCTTTCTCCCCTCTTCATCCACCCAAGTTGTTCCCCTAGCTCCACCTCCGACCGCCCACCTTGCCGCCCCATCACCACCCGACCTCCGTCCACCCACCTCCTCTCCGCTCATGACGGTTTGAAATTTGAATTTCAAATTTCAAATTCTTCCCAAAATTAGAACGTCTA
>NW_021574079.1:0-283 GCF_001605985.2 Dendrobium catenatum
CGAGATGGTGAAGGAGCAGAGGAGATGGTCCAGTTACTAGAGAAAATCACAGATGCATTGATGGATGAGATGAATTAGGAAGTTTCATATGTTTGATAGCATGTTCAGTTTTATTTGACTAAGTTTGTGAATCATATGCTAATATATATATGGTCTCGAAATATATAGAATGACTCTTAAAATACTTATGGTCCTTCAGCATATGCTTACTATTTTAACATTATGTGCAACTATTTTTTATTTCAACATTGGTGTGGGATTCATCACAATATCATCATGGTTG
>NW_021574080.1:0-317 GCF_001605985.2 Dendrobium catenatum
GTGGAAGCCAAGGAGCCACACATGGGAAACAACACTTATTGGAATTCCAAAAGCCGGTTTGGAATTCCAAGAGACAAACATAATTAAAGACATAAAAACAATAAAAAGTACATTTAAATAAAAGATAACTATGAACTAAAACTTAGCTAATAATGAGTTAACTGATAGGAAACACTATGATTCACAAGTGTTCCTAGCCAAAATCAGTAAACTGCAGCAAATTTATTGCTGTCCACAGCAGGAAACAGCCCAAAAACAAAGAAAAACAGGAGTTTTACATGAGAAATCTGAGAAAAAACGAAGGAAAACTCTTGTAT
>NW_021574081.1:0-381 GCF_001605985.2 Dendrobium catenatum
TCCCTACAATCTCCTTTGAGATCTTGAAGTTTAAGAGTGTGAGGTTAGAAATTCCAAGATTTCTCCAAACTTTTCATCCTCTACCAAGCTCGGGCTTTTCCTCCCCAAGTTCTCCTCGCCGCCGGCCCTGTTGGCCCGTCCAGAAATTCACCCGCCGGCCATCCGTTCCTCCCCCTCTCTTCCTCCTTGAAATAAAGAAATTTCTTAATTAGGAGAGGCTCACAATTAATGACAATTCAAATTCAAAATTTGAATTTGAATTAGCATTAATTAGTCCTTAAATTCGTCCCTCCAATTAAGCCAATAACCATTAATTTAAATCTGAAATTTAATTTTAGATTTACATCAATTAATCATTTAATCCTCACAATTAATGACAAT
>NW_021574082.1:0-348 GCF_001605985.2 Dendrobium catenatum
ATATTTTGAGTTTGCTGATGAGACTAGTTCAAGCCAGCTCACGAGTTGACTCACCCACTTACACCCTTAAGAGGAACCGCTCGTTCCCTTTCAAAATGCCTATAATGAAAATCATGATCATTATTAGAAAAATGATATTTAGGAAGGTCTTGAAGACTTTGATAGTCTTTATGTTCTATGTGATTTTTAATATCCCAACCTCTATTTATATAGTGGTTATTAGGCTGTTTGAAAAAGGAATGCATTTCAAAAGGAATATTTTGGAGTTGTTTGGATGAGTATAAAAGGAACGCATGACTTCACTTTTTTGTTTGGTTTGAAATAAAGTGAGAAGATTGTGACTGGGGT
>NW_021574083.1:0-574 GCF_001605985.2 Dendrobium catenatum
ATGGCCAAAAACCTTGAAATTTAGTCCAAATATCGACTTTAGCTTTACGAGATGAAGTTTGACTTAATGGCGTTCGTCGACATTACTGATGATGGTGTGCATTGACATTGGTGGATACGATAATTGATAAAGTGAACTAATGTTTATTTAGGTGTTAATGGTATGCATTGACTTTACAAGTAATGGTGTGCATCGACACTAATTTTGAAAGTACGTGATATAGTGGATGGACTTATGTGGTTGGGAGATTATAAAGATTGGCAAAGGTGGTAAAGATACTATAATCTAGCAATAGTGTTCGGGAGATCATAGTTGGTCAAATTGTAAAGATCTAATAATGGTAGTTAGATGGTAGTGGTGGGTAGCAGTGGTTTGACAATTGGGGTCAAATATTGATGGTTTGAAGTCATTGGTTAGATTTTGATGCTTGATAACAATGGAATAATGGTGGAGGTCAGGCTATGGTGGTTTGATAGTAGTCATCAGATAATGCTAGTATGATAGTAATTGTCAAGTGTGATTGTCTAATGACAGTACGTGGTCAGATGGTGGTGGCTTGATGGAAGTCAGTTGA
>NW_021574084.1:0-422 GCF_001605985.2 Dendrobium catenatum
GTGTGAGATATTTCAAATATAATCAATAAAAATAAAAGTAAATATGAAATAATTATAGATATGAAATCAAAGTATTGTATTTCTCATAAGTATCCTATTTAAATTTAGAATAAAATTGTTATTATTGATTTTAGTTATTTATAAACTTGTGAATAATATTAAGATACATTATTAAAGTTATGTTAGTTGTGTGAAGTAGGTATTGAGAGATGAAAATAATAAGAATACAATAAATATAAAGGAAAATCTATAAAAAATATTTAAAATTTAGAAGTAGGTTTAATTGATTTAGATATTTTAAGTTATCATTGTTATATTTAATAATAATTAAAAAATGAGTAATGATGGCTGAAGTGCTATGAACCTGTAGAAGCTCAAAAACTAAAAATTTGGAATAAAAATAGTGCGAAAAGTAATCAACA
>NW_021574085.1:0-612 GCF_001605985.2 Dendrobium catenatum
TCTTCATACAGATGATCATCCCGTACGAACAATATTCGTCCGGTATGAACGGTTATTACAAGGCCGGTTCTAGAAACTGCTAAAAACTGTTCTAAGTTGGTTAATCGTCTGGACGAAAATTTGTTCGTCTGGACGAAAATTTTACAGAGGACCAATCGTGATGTACGATAATTAATTTTGTCTGGACGAAAATTTTACAGAGAACCAATTGTCATGTACGATAATTAATTTCGTCTGGACAAAAATTTTACAAAGACCAGATCATCCTGGATGATTATTAATTTCATCCTAGACGAATACGACTTAAAAAAATTTCTCAAGCCAGTTCCTATTCGTTCCATGTGCTCAATAGGAGATAACTGTCTGATCGTCCCGTACGAACGTATATCATCCCGTACGAACAGTATAAATTATATATGATCTCCTTATGTGTGTGTGTATGTTTTTATTCACTCAAATTACAGTCACTCCCTTTCAATTTTGATTCAAAGAAAAGTACAAGCTTCAAATTTACAAAGTATTTCATGCTGAAATTGATTTGAAGTCTTCGCAGTCTGGAGTTTGATTTTCCAGAACTGTTAGTACACACAAGAGCAAATACAAATCTTCTAA
>NW_021574086.1:0-216 GCF_001605985.2 Dendrobium catenatum
GAATTTATTGGTGGCCGAACCTATAAAACCATTCGGTTAAAGGACGTAATAATTGTTCATTAGTTAGAGTGACTATGAAAGGGAAATATCCGGAATTTAGGAAAGCAGTAAGGTGTATAATTTACTAAAGCTTAGTAACTTGTCTAATACCATACACCTAAAATTTTACAAGAATTACCAAAAAAAATAAAATATAAAAACTTTCTATATTCCTTA
>NW_021574087.1:0-225 GCF_001605985.2 Dendrobium catenatum
AGAAAATTCATTTTTTATTTAAAAAAAAGCTCTTTCTTCCTCTTTTTTTTAAAAAAAAACTTTTTAATTAGATTGCACAAAAATAAAAATAAATTTTTAATCTTGCATCGAGTTGGTCGTCGCGTAGCCGCTCGCACACGTCGTCGTCTCGATTCGCGCGCCCAAAATTTAATTTTTCGCCGACCAATGACCCCCACCAATATGGGTGTCGATCTTAGCTATTTC
>NW_021574088.1:0-376 GCF_001605985.2 Dendrobium catenatum
AATTATATATGATGAAGAAATTTTTGCGTGCCTTTGGAGATAGATTTGGTATTATTTTGTCAAAATTTTCATAAAAAATGTGTGTACGTGCGTGTATTATATATGTATAATTCTCATTAAATAAAGCTTATTTGTGAATTAAATTTCAACTATTTTTATAATAAAGTTATCATTTAGAAAGCATATAAAATTACCACGTTATAAAACTCGTCAACAAATCTTTGTGACCGTGGCTTCATTTGGGACAACTTTCTTACTATTTTTTAAAGCAGCTTTTTGGTATAAGAAAATTATAATTCAAATAATTTTTGTATTAAAATTTTGCTTCAGAAAACAATAAAAAAATTATCCAAAATAAAACCTTTTTCAATTAGAA
>NW_021574089.1:0-287 GCF_001605985.2 Dendrobium catenatum
GATACACAAAGTCTCTCCTTTTTTTTAATATCTTTTTATTTTTTGTAAACAATTATTGTAATAAAATAAAAGAAAACAAATTAGTATTTATTATCATCATTGTTGTTGTTATTATTATGGTCAATAATAACAATAACCAATAATGATAATGACAAAAGATGATAATAGCTACCATTGCCATTGTAGTTAATGGTAGTTATCATAATAGCATTAACTAACAATAGTTTGTAGCTAATAATAAATAATAATAAATAATAATAAAATAAAATAAAATAAAATAAAAGTAC
>NW_021574090.1:0-218 GCF_001605985.2 Dendrobium catenatum
CGTGCATAGGACTGGCGGAGGTTTCGGGAAGTTTTGATGAACACGACGACGAAATAGTGACGGAATGGTATTTTAGAGAGCAAAATAGGTTTTAGATGGTATGAGTGTAAATAGGCAAGTTTTAGTGTTTAATAAGTAAATAGAGAACTTTTAGATGTTATGTATGTAAAAACCCCTATATTTTATTTGCAGCAGTTTATTTTGTGGGCACAACCGCA
>NW_021574091.1:0-287 GCF_001605985.2 Dendrobium catenatum
ATTCCCCCCCCCCCCCCTCTTGGTTAGCCGTGGGACATAAGCTTAGGTTTAACAACCTGATTCATAGTGAACAAGTTTCAACTGTCAGCTCACTTGAAATTTAGGGTTTCTTAAACCCCATTACATAAGGTTTTCTAAGGCTCCTCTTAGAAAATCTTTGGTTGTTTTGTCTTATAGAAAGTGAGATTTAAGGTAGAGAAGAAGGAGAGCTTTGGAGAGAAAAGAGGAAGTTTTTGTGAGGGAGAAGTTGCGAGGGGATTCACAAGGTTCCTCCAAGCAAGAATCTT
>NW_021574092.1:0-281 GCF_001605985.2 Dendrobium catenatum
TATTACTTGATATATTTAATTTTAGAAATAATGAATTCTATAAAATCATTCTTATTTTTAGATGTTCTTGAAGAATTTTATGTTCATCTTTCAAGATGATATAATATTCTCCTTGGTATATCTAAATAAAAGAATGAATAAATTAAAAAAAAAAAACTTATTTCTATTTTTAAACACATTCTTAAGAATTTTATGTTTATTTGTCGATAGCCTCGGACCAACCAATCGAATATTGATTAATATGTAATCGATCGAACACTACTTGCACTACTCGAAAAGGA
>NW_021574093.1:0-214 GCF_001605985.2 Dendrobium catenatum
CGCCAGTTGAATTAAGCAAGGAAACAAACATCCATCTTCAGCAGCTACTCCTGCTTCAAACCAATCCTCTAATGCTTCTAATCCCCAAATAGATAACCTCTTTAGCAATGGAAAGGCATGGTATTTATCATTCCCGTTAAATTTACTTTCGAGCCATTTTAATTTCGGCATGTTATAAAGGCTCAGAGACTTGAGGAAGGGAAGTTTCCCAAAA
>NW_021574094.1:0-202 GCF_001605985.2 Dendrobium catenatum
TGCCAATAATTGAATAGATGTAAGTTTAACAGAAATAACAAGGTTTCTAATGAAGTAATTTTTTATGAATGCAGGAAACCAGGTCATATCTAGACTTATTGCCCAAAACTCAAAGCCACTCCTAGCAAGGAAAAGGAAGAGGAGAAACCAACTGTAAAGAAGGGCATAAAGAAATTTCAAAGAGCTTTTTGGGCGGACTCAG
>NW_021574095.1:0-209 GCF_001605985.2 Dendrobium catenatum
GATCACCCCTATTTGGCTGCAAACCATTCACCTCAGGAAATTTACCCAGAACACCAAAATTAAGATAAAGCTTCAACATTCATTCCAGCTTCACCAACATCCCGAGTCAGTGACACTTTACCCAAGATCTTCAGTACAGCTCATTCGACCAAATGTGAAAAGAGGTTTATCATGTTTAAATACACGATTATCCACCATTTTACTTACCT
>NW_021574096.1:0-213 GCF_001605985.2 Dendrobium catenatum
CTCAACACATAATATGGTGCCTAAAAAAATTCTCCAGGAGATAGATAAATGCTGTAGAAATTTCATTTGTAACAAGAAAAATGGTAAGAAGGGGATGCATTATGTTTCATGGAGCACTTTATGCGAAACTAAAGTGAAAGGTGGGATGAATTTACATTCGACTGTAGAGAGAGCAAGGCCACATAAAGCTAGATTAATGTCGAGGATGATTCA
>NW_021574097.1:0-364 GCF_001605985.2 Dendrobium catenatum
GGACACCTTGTGACCTATATTTTGGAGAAGAAGTATAAACTAGTTCACCTTGTTCAAAGTCTAGAAGAGCCTGTCTACTACAATGATGCATCATTCTGAGAAATCTTTTACAAAGATCCGCATGTGCTAAGTAGTAACTATGATGAGGAAAGGAGAAGAGTTGCACATGCACCTGCTCGTGGACAAAACTTTCAGGATATGGTCCAGCAATTTGATCATCTTAAGAGTCATTTTGATCAACATTTTGATCAAATTGAAACTCATCTTCAATAGTAAGTCTATCAATATAAACATGATATGGGTTAGGTTAGAGGTCAAATTGAATCAATCAATATAAATATAGCTATGATGAATAGCTATTTTA
>NW_021574098.1:0-723 GCF_001605985.2 Dendrobium catenatum
ATTAAATTCTATTGAGTATGTGTATCATTGATCTGCTAAGTTCTATCCAAATATAACTAGACTAAATCAAAATGAAAATTAAAAATTAATCTTTCTTCTAATGTAAATTACTTAATGGTTTCCATAAAAAAAAAGGCTTATTTACTTATTATCTATCAAAAAATGAAATAAATGGAGTAGGATGAATAATACTGTTTTGAGTTAACTTATGCTTGTTCAAAATAGGATTTCGTTCCACTTAACTCTACTAACTTTCATCAACTAAAATGCTTCAGAAACTATGTTTAAGCCTTCACATTTAACAAATAAATCAACACAAACAGTCTGCAACAATTTAACTGTTTGTAGAGTGTATCGGTTCGCATACATCCTCACTCAAGGACTCTCCCATAATGTTTTACTATTCAAAACATCCAAACTAACATAATTACATTAATCAGAAGCTAATCCCACAATCCCATGTGTTGTCTTCAATATTATAATGTTACATGGTTTCATAGCTTGAATAATAAATGGGTATTTCATAAATGGGGTATTAAAATAATAATATATAACATTGTCATTAATTTTTTTTAACCAAATCTTAACTTAACAGTAAGTTCGAACAAATTAGATTAAAAATATAGAACAGCAAAAATTTTAGATCAGCCAATACAAACCAAATTTAAAGATTAGCTCAACCAATACTCAAATCATAAAGATCGGCAACCAAATTTTCCAAAA
>NW_021574099.1:0-251 GCF_001605985.2 Dendrobium catenatum
ATGCATTAATTGGTAAGACTTACCCCTTTAAGAAGGATGCTTTAAAGAAGATATTGAAAAATATTCTTAAAAAGCCAAACTTCAAGTTGCCTGCACCTAGAAGGCCAGAAGAAATGGGTAAGTCAGATCACCCCAATTATTGCCCTTACCATCAGATGTTGGGTCATCAGCTTGAAGAATGTGTCACTTTTAAAGAGTGGCTCAACAGAAACATAAAATTAGGAGCTGTAGTGATTCCCAAGGAATACTTA
>NW_021574100.1:0-234 GCF_001605985.2 Dendrobium catenatum
CCACAAGCTCGAGCTCGTTTATTAAACAAGCTCAAGTTCGAACTTGATTAGGTTCAGCTCGTGAGCCGGCTCAAAATTATTAAATTCGAATATTTTAAAAAAATTAGTACTAAATGCTGTATAAATCACTCCTGCCTATAGTTTAAATTCCCGGAGAGACATCAATAAATGCTAATAATTCTCTCTAACAAAACCCAAAAAAAATTGCTCTCTTTCTCTCTTGTTTTATTTTTT
>NW_021574101.1:0-317 GCF_001605985.2 Dendrobium catenatum
TTAACCTGAAGAGGATACAACAAACTTATGCTTAATGGCATACATTAATCTTAGTCAAAGTGACAAAGAATAGGTACGTGAACCAACTTATAATCAATTATTAGAAATTTGTGAGCACATGTATGCATCATATAAAAAACTCAAAAAATCTCATACCAGTCTAAAAGTGAAAATTTTAAATTTATAAAATGAGCATGAAAATCTTTTAAAAGATCACTCCCAAATTGATAGAAAACACATGACTTTACTTGATGAATTTGATGCATTAAAAAAAAAGCATACTGAATTAACCAATGCACATGATTCTTTAAAAATAT
>NW_021574102.1:0-308 GCF_001605985.2 Dendrobium catenatum
ATACTGACATTATTTTATTTCTTTAATTAGGGTAAAGTATAGCATGATGGGATTTTTTTTTTTAATTTATCAATTGTAACCAATAACTTGGAGTTTTTTGCACCTAGTAACTTAAATTAATATTACTAATACTTATATTTAGACACTAATCAATTTTAAAGAAGAAAATGTATTGATAGACAAAAACAATATCAAGTATTTATCCCTCTATAGGGGTCGATGATATAAATCTTTTTTTTTTCTCAATTGTGTTCTATTAAGAATAAAATTCTCTTTTAAATCTAATAAAAATATCATTTATATTTTTT
>NW_021574103.1:0-236 GCF_001605985.2 Dendrobium catenatum
ACTCTGCCAGACCACCACCTGACGCCCTGTGCTCCACCGGACCACCGTCTAACACCGTCACTCCGCCGGACCACCAGCTAACGCCCTGTGCTCCACCGGACCACCGCCTAACGTCGTCACTCCGCCAGACCAGCACCTAACGCTGTGCTCCACCGGATCACCGCCTAACGTCGTCACTCCGCCAGACCAGCACTTGACGCCCTGTGCTCCATCGTGCCATTACCTAACGTTGTCAC
>NW_021574104.1:0-210 GCF_001605985.2 Dendrobium catenatum
AAGGATTTGATGCCAATAAGGAACGTATTGGCTCTGGTCATAATCGGTATTTTGTGGTGCCATTTGGCGACAAAACCACTCGGTTCAGAGGGCCCTGGGTCATAACTGTTTATCATGCGGTGCCATTTGGCGGCAAAACTATCGTTTAGAGGACACGTACTACGTCCTTACTAGCAGGAGATCGTTTGATAATGATTCCTAATGATATTT
>NW_021574105.1:0-248 GCF_001605985.2 Dendrobium catenatum
GCACAGGTGTATGAGTTGGCGGTGGAGTGAGATGCCAGGTACCTTGGCTTTGGAGAGCCATGAACTCTAAGGACATAGCTTGACGCCAGTGAGAGAACTTTGCAGCTTCTGTATAGCACGAGGGAGTGGAATGATTATCTATAACAGCAAGTAGATCAAAGATTTTCTTTGGTTTGAGAGTACCAGTTTGGAGTCGAGTAGTCATGTGGTGTTTTTGCGCGGGAGCTGGAAGATTTGAAATTTTAGGA
>NW_021574106.1:0-211 GCF_001605985.2 Dendrobium catenatum
AGACTCATTAAGTTTAGTGCAATACTCAAAGGGTGCCTTAGGGGAGTGGACATAGGTTGAGTTGACCAACCCACTATAAATTTTTGTGTTCTTTATTACTGATTTTTCTATATTTAATTTTTGCATTTTGATTTTCTTTGTGATGAAATTTGGTTTGAGTTTGTGTTTTTGATTGAAAGATTTTTAAAATACCAATTCACCGCCCCCCCCC
>NW_021574107.1:0-663 GCF_001605985.2 Dendrobium catenatum
CTAAGGGTCTACTATAAAAAATTGTGGCCAAGCTCCCCAAACAAGCTTGGAGTTATATATGATAGATCTAAAGGTAATTTTTTTTATTTAATCTTCAATCTTCTAGAAGCTAGATCTTTTGTAAAATTCCAAAGGATAATGAACTTTAAATGAAGAATTATTTTTCTTTAGAATCTATATATGTATATAAATAATTATTGTTAATCTTTTATAACTCTTTAACTTTGTACAACTTAATGAAGCAATATAAAGATCTAGAACATTTACATTTACATCATTTTCTAAGAACATTCTACTTTGTAGGGATATAAAAGAGAAATTATATAAAAATGTATAGAAGAAGTGGAAAAGTATGAGAAGTTATATATATTGAAAGAAAAATTGCACAACTCTGAATTTTTACTATGATCTTTTGTGCACCAACATAAATGTAAATATGACATCCTGAGTATAGAAAGTAAGCACACAAATATGAGTATCCTCTAGGCAAGGCACTCTACAAGAAAACCCAATGAAAGCATTTGCCTAGCCTAAATTAGAGTTGGTTTCCTAGTGAACCATCTAAGTTTATTTATAAATGTTGTATGATTTTGATAAATCATAAGTTTTATTAGTTAAAGTTATCTACAAATGAATTTTTTTATTTAAGGTCTTTATATGCTG
>NW_021574108.1:0-318 GCF_001605985.2 Dendrobium catenatum
CTTGGTGGTTTAATACTTGGCCTTCTTTTACATTTCCTGTATTGTAGAGAGTGAGAATGGTGAATGTAAGAAGAGAAGCAAAGAGAAAGTGAGAGAGAAGAGAGATATATACTTACTTCTCTCAATATTCACAGCGGATTTCTAGGTGTGGTGTGGCTCCACACTTTTTTTCCCTTATTTTGAATTTTTCCACATTAAATCCTGGTGTCATTTTACTTTCTGCTCATTTTTACTTTCTTATTTATTCCATCGTGGTGTTTTACATTCATCCCCAATATTTCTATCTTACCAATTGATAAGTCATCAAATCACTTTTAT
>NW_021574109.1:0-268 GCF_001605985.2 Dendrobium catenatum
TTTGAATAGGGAGAGATGCCCTAATGAGCTCTCATTCTCAACCTTAGCCTCTCTCTCCGCTCAAGCCCTTCCAGAGCTCAAACTCTTTTTCATTTGAGCCTTCCAGACCTCAATCTACCTACCCCAGCTCGATCCAGCCGGTCAAAGCTCACCGTCGACTGGATTCCGGCGAGCTTAAGCAAATCTCTGTCCAAGCCGATTTGCCGTTGATCTAGGAGCTTTCGAGCCGATGAGTCTTCTACAAAAAGGAGCGTGGACAGTCTACAAA
>NW_021574110.1:0-1343 GCF_001605985.2 Dendrobium catenatum
GCTCTTTTTCTTAAATATTATATAATTTTTTTAAAAAAAATTTATATTCAATAACTAATTCCTTAAATGCATCATCTATTTATACATAAAATATATCATTGCAAACCTCTTGAGAATCATAATCAGGTTCTCCTCTTAGCACAACACAAATGTTCACCACTTCTTCTGATGAGTTTATTTTATATGAATCTAGCTTGGCCAATAGAGCCTTCTTCTTCTTTTTAAAATACTTATTTTCTTTCTTGTTACTCTTTCTCTTTATATCAATCTCTTTCTTCTTTGAATCAATAAGATCTTGACAATCTCCTCTTACATGCTTAAGCTTCTTATAGTGGTAATAAATAATACTTTCTTCTGTATGAAATTTCTTAGTATGAAATTTATAATTTTTAAATTTCTTATATCTTTGATTTTTATTTCTTAGTGAGCTTCCAAGTTTTCCTGAAATCATGGTCACCTCATCGCTATCTTTATTTGAGCATGAGAAACTCATCATTATCATCAATTTGTAAGGCAATGATTTTTTATCTTTCTTTTTCTCTATCTTAGAGGATCTATCCAACTTATCCTTTTGATATATAATATGTTCATATGCTATGAAAGAACCCAAAAGCTAATCAAGTGGATAAATAAATAAATTGTTAGCCTCACAAATTGTAGTTGCTTTAGCATCTAAAAATCTTATAGACTAAGTCTTCATTCATATTTGTTCTTCCAAGAAAATATAATTTGTTAATTATTTTCATAAATGTAGTATACATATTAGAAATAGACTTAGAAGGAGACACACGAAATAATTCATATTCATAAGCAAGTCTATTTATGTGAGCATCTTTAACCTCATTAGTGCTTTCATAAGTTATAATTAATCTAGCTTAAATGTCTTTTGCTAATTTTAATATGAAAATTTTCATGTAGTTATCCGAAAAGAAGGCACAATGCAAAGTATTACATGATTTAGCATTTAACTCATCCAACTTCCTATCCAATGCAGTCCATTCATCAAACAATTTTTTAATTTTAATTTCATAAATTTCTTTGTGGGTGTATGATATTGGTGTGTAAGTATGTATCATATATGAGAGACTTATCCTCTTAAGAAAGTACTAATTTTATTTTTCCAAAAATCAAGAGAGAATTTATCCAAAAACGGTGATCGATGAGTGGATTATCTTTCGAAAGTGAACCCTTAGGAAAGACTTATTCCATAGTTTATAAGTGGATCTAGTCTAGGAACCATGGTTTTTTCAAGTCTTCTAAAGGTTTAAAACAAGGTGATAATATATCCCCGGCGCTTTTTATTATGGCTATGGAATACCTATCTAGGGGTATTGAAGATCTAT
>NW_021574111.1:0-315 GCF_001605985.2 Dendrobium catenatum
TTGTCCGTGAGTACTAACATTTCAGGAAGATTACAAGTCACTCAGGACAACGGGAAGACTCAAGACTGGTTAGATTAGGAGTATGAGTATGACAATATAATTTGTTATTTTTTTATTTTTTTATTTTCTTGAGTCTGGCCACAAACTGCAGGTAAGTCTGAGCAATCATGCACACACACAAGGGGAGAGGCTTTTAAAAGTAAAAAATATAGTTTTTCTTTGTCTGATAATCGTACTATACGATTATATATTGTAAAATGTGTTCTATGAACAAATCATACTGTACAATGTGTTAATCCAAAACCCTAGCCATCA
>NW_021574112.1:0-335 GCF_001605985.2 Dendrobium catenatum
TCTTGGTCTAGTAGAAAGCAAAACTCTGTTGCTCTTTTCACTGTTGAAGCTGAATACATTGCTCTTGGAAGTTGTGTGGCCCAAGTCATTTGGTTGAAACAACAGGTATTGGATTTAGGATTACATGTAAGTACCATCTCAGTCTTTTGTGACAATACTAGTGCCATATGCATCTCTAAAAATTCTATCCAACATTCAAGGACTAAACACATTGACATTAGGCATCACTTCATTAGAGATCATGTGACTAAGGGAGACATTGAGTTACATCATATGACAACTGAAAATCAACTGGCAGGCATCTTTACTAAACCACTGGCCTTCGATACTTTCAG
>NW_021574113.1:0-384 GCF_001605985.2 Dendrobium catenatum
TTTTGAATTTTGTGATTTTGTGTTTGTTGTACTTGTGTTTAGTTTTAAATGTTTTATTGTGTTAGTGTTTATTTTAGTATTTTTTTAGTTATGTTTTGTTTATGTTTGTTGTTTTTGATATTATGAAATGATCATGTAATCTTTCTCATTAATATCAATACATGTCGTAGTTGATTTAATTTTGGTTTGTTTTTAAAATGTGGTTAATTTTTATGAATTTTATTAGTCTTTTTTAATCATAATTGTGCTTAAATCAGATTGTAATTTGAGATTAATTACATTAGAAAATCTAGTTTTTCTAAATTTAAAAGTTGTTTATAACTTGTTATAATTATAACTTTTAAAGTCATGTCTATTCATTTAGACTACATAAAAGTTAATATT
>NW_021574114.1:0-239 GCF_001605985.2 Dendrobium catenatum
ACAATGCTCGGGTTTCCAATCGTAGGCGACACGAAGCGGGGTGACTTTGCCATCAACAGAAAAAAATATTTCTTCAGGTAAAGGGGAGGAGCTGGTAACTTGCACACATACACGCGCAAATGTGAGTCGAGTTTTTGCTGCAGTAAGGCCGTCTACAGCAATGGGTATTCATATTCGCTCGTTTTTATCGAATCCGCTCTGACAGCAAAGATTCGGAACAATCACAACTCCAGAAAAAC
>NW_021574115.1:0-240 GCF_001605985.2 Dendrobium catenatum
AACAATGTTTCCTTTGCTAGTAGCCTTCAAAGCCCATATAGAGGTGTACAAATGACCTCTAGAGGGGCCTAAAAGGATACATGCAAAACTTAGAGCCAAAGTCTAAGTTTCTTATCTATATTTGTTGGAAACAAAAAACCAACAATATTTCCTTTGCTAGTAACCTTCAAAGCCCATATAGAGGTGCCCAAATGACCTCTAGAAGGGCCTAAAAGGATACAAACAAATTCAGAGTCGAAG
>NW_021574116.1:0-939 GCF_001605985.2 Dendrobium catenatum
TTATAAGGCTTTAAATAAATCATTAATATAATGAGATCAATACAAGGATTTTCATTTGCTATTTTTGTCATTTTTTATTTTAAATAATAAAAAGTTTAAATAATTATGTAAACATATCTGCACTTAATCCCTTACAAAATGAAAACTTAGAATATTTTGAGTCAATTTTTGGCGAATGTTCATATTGGATAAAAAAGCTATAAAAAATTATTTTTTAAAAAAAACCACTTATAACAATGCAATTCTAAATGTGATTTAAATATTCAAAGCTTATTTACATCTTTTCTATTGGAAGTCAGTAAAGAAAATAGTTATTGTCTGATCGGAACTATTTGGCTTCCATTCTTCAATTAAATACCGGACGATAGCCAAAGGCTTATGCTTCTACTCAATCCAACGAAGGTCTACAAATATTTATGGAATTTTTATTATGTTATTTCATTCTTCAATTGACATCTTTTTTTTTCATTTGATGAATTCACCAAGCTATAGAATAACAAGCAATTTCTTCTTACAACACAATTTGCATTGTTTTTGTATTTCGGAAAGCATTAGAAGTAATGTCACTAAAGCATTTCGTACAAGAGCTTGGATTATTTTTCTCCTACTCACCTTAACCTCACTTGCAACATTGAAAGTTTATTGAACTCTATGTATGGGACCTCATTGCTAAAATATTGTTATATATGACTTATATTTTTATTTGGAAGCATGGTAATACATAATTTACATTTTGAGAAAGCGTTAAACATATTGGAACCTTTATTATAGCTTGCATCACTCTTAAGCAAGGGAATATGAAAATCTTCTCTTAGACTTGGATAAATGATAGTTCTTGTGATAAATTTTGGATAAACTGACTTTCCATTGATAATATAATTAAAATAATTTAAATATAAATTTTTATTTTTATTTTTTTTTTCAAATGCATTAAATGCA
>NW_021574117.1:0-379 GCF_001605985.2 Dendrobium catenatum
GCCGACTACGGTCCTTCCAACCTCCATCGTCAGACAACAATTTTTTTGACCTCTATCATCCGCTAACTAGGTCCTACCAACTAAATGAACATGTGAATACTAATTCTTCTAATTCCCACCATGTAATACAATCTATATGATGTATATTTGCTACATCAAACTAAGGCATTCCCCCCCCAATTAAGAGCCTCATTTGTAATCAGCTACAAACATTAGTGGATCATTTCAAACTTGCTCAGGGCTCGTTATTTTTCCCCCTTTTCAGGTGATTCCTTGTAAAAACTCTAGTGTCTCTTATGAATGATATACCATCTCTTTCATATGCTTATGTGCTGGATCTTCGTACAAAGCTAGGGCTGTCAAAATCAAGTCATGGGTC
>NW_021574118.1:0-272 GCF_001605985.2 Dendrobium catenatum
ATGGCAGATTAAAAGTTGGGGCCCACCTCCATTGGTTGATCAATGAATTTCATTGCTTTTTGGAATTGTAGAGGGAAGCCTCTCTCTATTTGAAAGATTTTGTAAAGGATTATGAAGTGTTTTTTGTTTGTCTCATAGAGACCAAAATCTTTATTTTGGACAAATTATCATTTAATACAATGTTCGGAGCGGATGGGGATTTCTATAATTTTCTTTTAGCAGGAACGTCAGGTGGAATTATGGTAATGTGGAGATCGGACATTGCTTCTTTT
>NW_021574119.1:0-487 GCF_001605985.2 Dendrobium catenatum
ATGTTGGCCAGCTTTGAATAGTTCTATCAAGCAACTATATATCTTTAAAAACATCAACTTTATCTCCATTCACAAGCACCCATTTGACAATGGGTTTCAGCATCTTGTAGCCTTCCCTGAGTAATTTATCAGAAGAAGAACAAACAGTTCTTCCCTTTCCCTTGTCCAGCTTCTCTCCATATTTAGATACCATATGCCTGTTGAGAAGAGAATTTTTATCTTGAATAAATCTCCATGCTAGCCGTGCTTTTAGAGCAGGTGATTTGAGCAGTTAGAGTGCATTCCGCGGCCTCCTTCATTCAGTGGTTTGCACATTTCTGACCAATTGATGTAATGCATTCCTTTAACTCCATTCTTTTTACTCCACATAAAATGCTTGCTAATTTTGTCCAGCTCATCCGATATTCTCTTAGGAACTAGAGAATGAGTAGCATGGAAAGTAGGTAATGCTAATAGCACAGATTTCACAAGGGTCATTTTACTCGCA
>NW_021574120.1:0-240 GCF_001605985.2 Dendrobium catenatum
AACCACGAACCCGACTTATCTAGGTTGGTGGGTATTGTGCCAATCTTTTTCCTCTCCTAGGAAGCTCTCTCCCTTAGAACTCTCAAGCTATCAATGCTCATGCAAGAAGGAATTTTAATAATCAATCATTCATTAACCTCAAAAGAAAATAAGGAGGGCTACATAAAGCCTCATACAAAGGACTCAAAACAAAAAAGACACAAATGATTAATCTTTTCAATTTGTTGTGCAATATCCTTA
>NW_021574121.1:0-2672 GCF_001605985.2 Dendrobium catenatum
AAGCTAAGATGGGAAATAGGAATGCCCTTAATCGTATGAAAATTCAAATTAGGGTGTCTCAAAAATAAGTCATTTAAGGCTCTAGAAAGATATTTCATAGCAATAATAAAGAGAGTAGGAGACATGGTATCACCTTGTCTTAAACCTTTGGATGACTTGAAAAAAACATTATTCTTACCATTAATGATCATCGAGAAGTAGCAATTCTCAATACTACTCTTGATAAGAGATATAAAGTTAGAATTAAAACCAAAAAGAGATAAAACTTTGTAGAAGAAATTCCAGTCAATATTGTCATAAGCTTTAGATACATCAAGCTTAAAAATAACATTGCCACCTTTAACTTTGACATTGATATCATGAGTAATCTCTTGGGCTAAAAGGACATTATCAAATATGCTTCTACCTTTAACATAACCAGTCTGATTCAAAGAGATGATGTTGGGCAGAATGGTAATTAATCTATTAGCAATAATCTTGGAATTCAACTTATTGAGAAAAGTACACAAACTAATCGGCCTAAAGTCATTCCAATGATTGGGACCATCTTTTTTAGAAATGAGAACAATATAAGTGGAAGAAAAAAATTTAGGTTTTTGTTTCCTATGTGGTTTATACCGGTAGAAAAAAAAATTCATCAGAAAGTCGCCGAAAAATCTCATTACAGCTGGAAATTCGCCTAGTTCCACCGGAAAAATTTACTAGCAATGACTGATTTTTATGTACTGTAGGCTGAGAGTATACATTAAAAGTTTCTTGACAAAACCTTGGGTGAGATTTTCTCGAGCTGCTACAAGCACCAAGCATTTGACTTCTAACTTCTCCCACAAAAATATCATAATAAATTTTCTCAAAGACTCAAAATGTTCCTACTTCATCTTTAACAAGGCTTATGAGTTCTTTAGTAGTTTTTTTGGTGCTATAAAAGTGAGAAACATACATCATATTAAAGTTGATGAAAAATAATCATTTCTTGTGGGTGTGCAAGAACAAACATAGGGGCGACTCCTTGAAGATAAGATTCTAGGTATCATATTTTAAATATTAATATGGGCTTTTCCTCCATGACTTCTTTAAATAATGCCTCTATTAAGGCATCCACTTCACAATTCATTAGGGAGGGGAGTATACTCTTTCTTACTGCTTAGGTAGTATGTTTTATCAATTACTTTCATAGAAGTCAATGCTCTAACATTCAATGGTTGCCTTTAAATTATTAAATTTGAACATCATTATGGCATTTCTTCCTTAAGAATCATTCCATGGGATCCAAAGGTGCATGGATCATCCTTGTAATTGTTCATGGATTTATATAAGTTATTTATTGTCAGAAAAACTTAGTTTTCTATATTTATCTATCATTGTTTATTTTTCTACTCTATTTTTATAATGCTTCTCTTTATGTTCTTGATTTCAATCCTTGTTTGTCACTCCTTGCAAAATGTTGAATCTAATTTATGTTTGTAGATAAATCTATAACATTACAAGAAAGACTTATAAGATTTCATAGAATAAAAAATGAAGAGAAAATCAAAGATGAAGTAAAAGAAAAGAAAAGAGAATAAAATATTTATAGAAAGAATGACTATGGTTTAAAGGGTAGAAGTCACAACACGTACACTCAGTGCAAACTACTATATTGAGGCATGTTGCTCTAAGTTGAGTCTGTAATCGTTGATTTAATTTTCAAGATCTATTTGGAAATATATATTTTTTCTAATATTCACCATCACAAAGTCTTTCCTATATCATTAAATAAATAGTAACTAAAAAATTACCATCCTTTCATTTACTTACCTAAAGTACCAAATGAAAAAAAGTCATGCACAACAATCATGATATAGTATATATCTCCCCACCAAAACATATATAACATCCTGATTATTAAACTAATAAGTCTATATAATAAACATACCTATAATCAGGATTTCAATTAGTATCAACAACTATATAGCTAAGGTAGAGGTGAATAATATTAGCTTAATAGGTTACTCAAAACTTGTGTATATTTAAGATTTAATTTTAATGTATTTCACATTACTCAGTACACTCCTTATATATATTTGCGCTATTATAATATCGTATGAATAGCAAAACATTCTTGAAATAAAAAAAAAATGATATTTATGTCGAGTGTTGTAACTATCAAATTAGTGTCAGTATGAAACTAGTACCAATAACAGGTACATGCTAGAAATAATAATGTATGTATTTTTTTGAACATACTGCCAAAATTATAATAATATGGTATAAAATAATATTTAAGATTTAATTTAAGAGTATTTCACATTCTCACTACACTCCTTAAACCCCCACTTATTCATTTTTTCTTTGCCCTTATAGCTCTAGTTTCACTTATACCTAAAACTTATTCTACTCATATATGTTCAAGCATATCATATGCCAAGATGGATGATCATATTGGTACAAATGTGTTTATACTTATACTGGAATGCACATAAAATATCAACTACAAGCCACTTGCATTTTTTTTTCTTTTTCTCCCTTTTCACTTTTTTAGATATATAAATATAGAAATGTCAACACTTCCAATGTGTATGAATAACATCTAACATAGTTTAAAAATGTTTAAAGATTTGCATTTATTATAAAATAATAGCTTTTATGGGAGTCAATTCACTACAGGAAAACCTGTTATTACCGGCGGACGT
>NW_021574122.1:0-393 GCF_001605985.2 Dendrobium catenatum
CTCAATCTTAATCTTGGTTTATTCAAATCTAGTTCAAATGTTATTCAAATCAATTCGGTGATCACAACATTAAAAGTAGCACATAGTGATGTAGGTTTATAAGATCTATTGATGAAGGAAACAATTTGATTGGTACCCTCTTAGAGTTGTGATGAAAGAGTTATTTGTGTGGTGATAAACCAAGAATTCAAGTTTTGGATAGATTTTGAGTTGAAACTTCTAAACAATTGATAGATGAGTTCTCATAAGGAAAAATTAATGAGGAATTTTAGAACATCAATTTGGAATGTTAGGTAACTAATTGTGGCATTTTTATGGACTTTGTATTAGTAGTTCAGTATTTATGATATTTTTAATTTGGTTCGGTATAGTAAGATATTATATCTCTATATT
>NW_021574123.1:0-760 GCF_001605985.2 Dendrobium catenatum
TATTGCTGCTTAATTACTGAAACTGTGGGTTTGGACCAGCACAACGTACTTCGGTACTTAGGACTGCTTTAAACAGGTTTAATCAGTGAGTTATCACTAATAATTATGATTAGGCTCACTAATCACTTGGATTTCATTGATTATCTAAATTAAATATCTTGTCACTTCTCTTTTCTCAATAATGCTAACATTAATTAACATAGATACTCCTCCACGCGCCTTCTGCGTGTGATTCCAATTTACGATGTTATAATTACTAGCAAGGAAAAAAAAAGGGAACTCTTTACATGGAGGAAGAGCTAGAGATTAAACTTTCTATCAAATTTTATTTTCAAATTTTTTTAATTAAATTCTATTTGAGTTTTTTTTTTTTTTTCTTTCTCCTTGCAATGGATCACACCAAATCACATTAGTACATTACCGCTCTGCTTTTAATAAAGATTAATAAATTTGTGAAAAAATATAAATTATTCGGATTCAATTTTGATTAAAATAAATTTATTATTAATATGCCAAAAAAAGTCATCTTACACAAATCTCAATGCAAATCTGAATTAAATTTTTTTTAAAATTAAATTTGAGATCAATCAAACTCCAACTTTAGCAAGCTTATAGTCAAAGTGAAAATCTCAAGGAGACAAACCCGATGACACCAAATTTAGTCTAATCAAAATATCTAATGAGCTTACTTGAAAGCTTCAAAAATTTTTTAGAGTTTGATGCGACGACCATCATTAACAATCACTTCCACCATTATATG
>NW_021574124.1:0-500 GCF_001605985.2 Dendrobium catenatum
CAGTTTTGGGTGCTCGGCTAATGTAAAAGATGAAGCGGACAATTGAGGATTATTAGTGATACATCATCATGAAATTACTTGATCAGGCACGAATCTCGGCGCAAAAAATCAAGTTGGAAACTTCATAAATTAAATTCAGGAGCATCTGAACACCGATTTCAGCGAGCTTACAGTCAAACTGAGCGTCTCGGAAATATGAACCCAACGACACCAAATTCAACTCAATCTGAGCCCAAATCGAGCACCCGAACCGCTGTTGGAAAGTTTGTACCACAATTTGAGTTTCCAAACGGTCTCCGATTTTGACGAGCTTATAGTTAAATCGAACAGCTCGACGAGACGAATCCAACGAGCCTAATATCGCCAGATTCTGACATCACTAAGGCCTTCAAATGGCTGACGAACGGTGTATGATCAAGGGATTCAATATCAGCCGTCCATTCAACCACTCCCTATACGCCCATGATCTCACACCTATTTACAAGCCATGCCACTCTAGA
>NW_021574125.1:0-201 GCF_001605985.2 Dendrobium catenatum
CCGAGCGTGAACCATCTAGACATTCAATGCATATTCCGTCGTCCTCCTATGACATGACTGAGGCAGGGCCATCAACACAACATTGGAGCACATTTTCTATGCAGGAAAGTGCTGCACATGAAATATATTACGGTACACCATCTCAGCAACCCACAATGCAATCTTTTTTTCCAGTTACAGTCCCAGAGTGGATGTCAAATG
>NW_021574126.1:0-333 GCF_001605985.2 Dendrobium catenatum
AGAATATTTGCAATTTGTCAATGTCATTTGTGATGAATGAAAATAATCCAAAATTTTAAAGATATCAATTATATTTCTCAAGTCAATCTTAAATCTGTCTTTAGGTCTAAGTCCGCTTTTACGGCATCCTACTGACTTTCTGGCTTAAGTCCGCTTTTACGGCAGCCAAACCTGATTAAATCTGTCCTTAGGTCTAAGTCCATTTTTACGGCATCCTACTGACTTTCTGGCTTAAGTTCGCTCTTACAGCAGCCAAACCTGATTAAATCTGTATTTAGGTCTAAGTCTGGTTTTATGGCATCCTACTGACTTTCTGGCTTAAGTCCGCTTTTA
>NW_021574127.1:0-405 GCF_001605985.2 Dendrobium catenatum
ACACCTGTTTGAACCTTGGATCGATGTCCTCATCATTTATATAGCTTGCGAGCTATTATCTTCTACCTTCCTATTTCCTAAAAAATTCATCTCGAACTTCTATCTACTTTTTCTCTTCACAGTTTCCATTCCACTTGTATCTTTTTTCTTAAAATTTTTATAAGTTATAGTGTCTTTTGTTTATGTTTTAAGGAAGAAAGTTGTCTTCTAGTTTGCAATTATAGTGTAATTTTTTATTTCATCAATTTGGTATCAAAGCACCTAGGTTGTTGTGTGAGTTTTTTTTTTTAAAATCAAAAACAAAAAGATGGAAAATAAAAAAAATCTACTAATTGAAGTTCCAATTCAAGATGAATTTGATCCTACAACTTTTGAAAGTCAGCCAACTATTCCTTGGATTCAAGA
>NW_021574128.1:0-274 GCF_001605985.2 Dendrobium catenatum
CTTCCCGGAGATCCGCCCCCATCTACGAACAACGTCACAAGTGGGCCCCAAAAAGGACCCATAATGACATTCCTCCAGACGGTAGACACCTTGGAGAATCCTCCAGGGGATCCCGTCACCCTCCATCCCCTCTAAAGAAATAGACTAACTTCGATCGCAGCCCACTGATCGAAGAAGTCCCCGTGCCTAATAAGGAGCCTGAAATCTAATGGCGTCGTCGCTCGGAGATCCAAGTACTAGAAAAAAATATAGATGATCAAAATATAGAAGAGGA
>NW_021574129.1:0-282 GCF_001605985.2 Dendrobium catenatum
TACTAACAATAAAAGAACACATTTTGAAAACTTATCCCGGTCAGCGCTGCAATTTCCTTCTGTACTCCAAAACCCTAAATCTTTCGAACAGCAGTGACAAGTCGATTGACGGTTTATAAAAAAATAATAATAATAACTAAACTAAACTACTAGTGAGATTTATATGCTTCAGTTATGCATTAGATAACCCACATCAAGAGGTGGATTAAACATGCTATGCCAACTAAGGAATTTAGATGGCCCCCATGGTGGTCGACATAATTCCTAAGTAGTTGACTTGAT
>NW_021574130.1:0-361 GCF_001605985.2 Dendrobium catenatum
CCAAAGCTAACGTCACGGAAAAATGATCCAGAATCCATGGCAGCCATCACAAGTATAATAGATTTTGGTGGCTCAACAGAAGTGGTTTTTATTGGTGGCAGCGAAGACCACACACTGCCCTTTACATATAACAACAAGGAGGCTAGTGAGCAAACAGGTGTGATCTAGCAAGAGTTTCCAGGGCATCGTAATGCATTTCTTACTCCACATTAAAAAAATCGTTGCATGTTTTAACCTTTTTAACATTTAAATGTAAAAAAGGATAAAAATATTTAGGTTACTAGGACAAACAAAAATCGCAATAGATACGCACGTAAAAGTTACAACAACAACAACATCAAGCTTTTATCGCACTATGTAG
>NW_021574131.1:0-225 GCF_001605985.2 Dendrobium catenatum
ACTGCAACCTTCCCAAATTGACTTTTGAGCTGAATGTTATAACTCAAAGAATTTTTGAATCTCTGCATTTGGTGGCTCTTCCACATTAGACCTTAAATTATGACCTGCTACATCAAAAATAAGGTCTTCATAGGGTCTACTCATTTGATCTTCATCAAATGTTTCATAAGTTGTATATGAACCGGCAAGAGTATCTCTATGTGGCTCGTACTCGCCATGTGATGT
>NW_021574132.1:0-1036 GCF_001605985.2 Dendrobium catenatum
TCGCACGAGAAGGAAAGATAAAAGGTATGATTCAGGTTTCAAATCTATTTCTGATTAAAATCACAAAAGGTACAAATATTATCATCACTGATGAGATTTGTTAAGAAACAAAAAGGAGGAAATATTCCTACGGGTAAATTACATTTAAGATTCCTTATCACCTGAACTTATTTGAGGAAATAACTGAATCCTGCAGGTTTTACTGGTGTTGATGATACTTACGAGCCACCTTTGAATTGTGAGGTTAGCTAATGTATTTGGCTACTGGAAATACTAGCCTGATCTTAGCAGTTTATATATATATATATATTAATTTCTGGTTATAGTATCCTCTCTTACTGTCACTTATACCATTTCAGATAGTCATCTCACCAGCAGATGGAGAGTGTCCTCCTCCAGGCACCATGGCCAAGCAAGTGATTTCATACCTACATGAGAATGGATTTCTGAAGGCTTAAATCTTTGGGTTAGTGTGTCCACACCTCGTTGACACTGATGAGCCGACCCTCTTATCCCTTAATAATGAAGAAGGAAGTGATAATAATGAAAAAAGAAAAAGAAAACAACAAGCATCTTTGGCTCTGCGCAATAGTCATTTCTTTCACGAAAAATTATTCTGTGCAGACGTCGAACACCCTCCGGAGACCAATCAGAATGCGTCACGTCATTCTTTTGCTCGGTACCACGGCTCGGTATGCTGATGTGATTGCACCTGATTCACCTCCAGATATAGAGCTGCATCCGGCATCCGCATAGAATAATTTATCTTCTTTCACCAACTGATGTAGGTATAATTTGTGTATAATTATTAGGATGTTGCAGAATAAAATGTTTTTTTTTTTTTAATTTAAGATTAGATCAATCTTTGTATGCAATTCAATGTATACCAGTTAGTTGCTGCATTAGAATTTTTTTGTATTATCTATTGGAATAAAAGATGGTAGAATCATCTGTGATGTGTAATCATATGAGGGGTTTTTTATTTGTAAAATTTCTGACATTTGGAATAAAGGATTGGATTCACAATCATTTTTCT
>NW_021574133.1:0-213 GCF_001605985.2 Dendrobium catenatum
GAGCGTGCCTAACCTATGGGTATTCTAACATCACAACTACAGTGCAGAAAGAAAAACTAAAAGAAAGCAGTACGGAAATCACATCGCAAAAAGGCTACAACAGGTAGCTGTGGGTCTCCGAAAGGGTTCCGCTCGTGTGGTTCGAATGCAAAGAATACGATCACACTATCCCAAAAGGCAAAATGGTCGTAGGCCTTTACAATCGACACGAGC
>NW_021574134.1:0-226 GCF_001605985.2 Dendrobium catenatum
CATCCTAATTTGGTTTTCCAAATAAAAGAGAATAATCCTTTAAGGTATATTCTCTTTCTTTGGATTCCAAATTCGATGTGATATCCCATTTTCAAAATCACTTTCACATATTTTGACTTTTAATACATTACATTTACATTCACATTTACATCACAGAAAGAAAAAGAAAATCTAGACCACCTGCAGGGTTATCCTAAACAAAAATCATCCCAAGCAGTTATATATA
>NW_021574135.1:0-411 GCF_001605985.2 Dendrobium catenatum
GTGATGGCTATATACAAGCTGTTGAACTTCCCTTGGTCAGGTGTGGTGCTGAGCTGTGTTTGAATATGTCTTTTTGACTATTGTTATTGGTAGATCTAATGCATCGAATAATTTGGTTGTTGCTGATATTTCAACTTTTCCTATTAACGATTTGGAACATCTATCGGTTGGTTTGGATAATCCACTTGATGATATGGTAGATGATGGAGCTGCGAAAGTTATTTCTTCTAATGATAATGTCGTTTCTGATGCTAATGCAAAATGTGGATGGTGGGCATTGTCTAGGTAAATTGGGAGTGGTTTGAATGGACGGCTGATGTTAAATCCCTTGATCTTTGATTGTTTATTAGGCATTTGAATGCCTTAATGATATAAGAATTTGACGATCATGGGCTCATTGGATTTTCCTCA
>NW_021574136.1:0-525 GCF_001605985.2 Dendrobium catenatum
TAAAATAGAAATTCTAATCAGGGGTTCTTAATTAAGGCAGCCATCATTAGCAAATCGTCCTGGATGATATGTGTATTGGCCAGGATGATAGGATCAAAACAGAAAGAAATTGCCTACATAAATAATTAAGGTATTCTGTATTTTTGGCAAACGGCCAGGACGATCTTTGATCGGCTTGGATGATATTCACAATTATGCCTTAATTGATCAGACAAATCAAGGAAGTAATTAAGGATGATTTATACGATCACATCGTCCTGGACTATCGCAGGATCGGCCAGGAAGATCTAATCAAAAACCTTAATAACTTCTGGATGATAGATATTAGCCAGCAGACATTCAGGGCGATGCTCTAGACGATTTTCCTTTGATTTGAACTGATCGGCCTGGATAATCGTGAGATCATCCTGGACGATCAAGCCAATTTTTAATCGTCCAGTTTGCATTCAGGGCGATGCTCTGGCCGATCTCATAGAATTTGTACTGATCGGCCAGGATGATGGCCATATCGGCTTGGACGATATT
>NW_021574137.1:0-292 GCF_001605985.2 Dendrobium catenatum
CAACTAAAATATCCTTACAACATAAAATTCTTTAGGTTGAACCCTGCTAAGGGGTGCTGCCCTTAAACCCCAGATATATTTATGAAGTGTACGACGATAAAAGATATGAACAAATAGGGGTCGAACTAAATTCAAAGCAACTCCAACATACATTTTATAGAAATTGACTGATTAATCAATTACATCATTTTGATTTTTTTTTTTGCAAACAAATTATCTATACTTCAACATAAATTTTTTTAAGAATAATTGTCATTATATAAAATGTTAATGATATTTTTAAAATGTATTA
>NW_021574138.1:0-531 GCF_001605985.2 Dendrobium catenatum
TAAGAGTAAGTGACTCTATTTGCTAAAACAAGTATGCATTTATTGTTCATACCTCTTATGCTATGTTTAATGTTTAAATTTCATACAAGGGTGACTTAGTGTTCAATTTCATGCAATTGTTCCTTAAGATCAAGGGTACTTAGTGATATATTTCATGCAATTGTTACTTAATGTTATGCAAGGGTACTTAGTGTGAAAGGTACAAAAGGTCATTAATCTATCATATGCATTTCTTTGCATATCATATGAAAGCATCTTATTATACACATGCTACATAGCTTGTGATTGTTGATGACGGAGTACCAAGAGGTTATAGACGGGCTTTGAGGCAAGATGGAACGAAATGAAAATGTTATTGCCATGAATGATATGTACCTGATCAGTACAATTCGGTACTCCGGGACGGATGTATACATGATGAAATGAAAGTTAAACATATGCAAGTATTTCATGTTCTCTCTTGTTAAGAAATCTCATTTCATGTTTTAGGCAAACATGTCTCATATCATGTCAACATACATTAAGACATCT
>NW_021574139.1:0-278 GCF_001605985.2 Dendrobium catenatum
AGTTGTAGATCGCTTTTAAGGTTAGCTTTGATATACATATTGTCATTGAGAGGAACAATTATTAGGTCCGGTGACCGGACGTAGAGCTATGTTCGGTCACCACTGATTTACCAGAGTAATAACTAGTTTTTCTGAAAAAAACTCGGTATTTCTTGGTGTTGCTCGGTATTACTCGGTATTTGTCTTCACATGATGGTATTTCTCGTTATTGCCGAGCAAAATCGACAAATACCTGATTTTTGTGCCTGCTACGTGGCGTGATCTCAGTGCCGGCCGAA
>NW_021574140.1:0-271 GCF_001605985.2 Dendrobium catenatum
TCAAAGAGGGATTTCAAAAATAAGGTTTTAGAAAACTTTTGAAAATTGATCAATGGCTCATTTTGGTAACTGTAACACCACAGAGGGTTATTTTATAACCCGTCCACCACTGTTAGGAAATATCGCTTTCGATTTATGAAAAATATGCATGTCTATCTTTTTAACAATCCGTTGATTATAGAATTTGGCATATGATTCAAACTGGCTATTCACTTCTATCGCATATAGTTACTAGTGTTAAAACCAATATTCCATTTATTGAATGGAATAA
>NW_021574141.1:0-292 GCF_001605985.2 Dendrobium catenatum
TATTATTGACATAACAAGATTTTCCTAGAGAAGCATCTCATCTTACAGCGTGTAGGGGTTCTAGTGAGCGACTCAAAATACAATTAAGAGTTATGACCTTGAGTGATTATTGAGACATATATGTAATGAAATTGTGGTTTATATTTTCAAGAATAAGAAATGATGACATTGTTGATCGTGGAATAAATCATGGATGCAACATCCTTGATTTTTCTTTCTTTCTGTTTGCTGCTTCAGCAGTCTTTAATCTGTTACCATTGCAATCTAAAAGGTGTCCAGCTACTAGCTAGAT
>NW_021574142.1:0-496 GCF_001605985.2 Dendrobium catenatum
TTTATTTGTTATGGAATTCTATTTCCCACGGGCGTAATCCCTCATGGTTAATTACATCTCAGGTCAGAGCTCGAGAATACTCTTGATTAAGGATCCAACATTATTTTTTCCAAGAAAAGGGATTATCACATAGGGGAGACTAGGAAATTATACTCAAAGGGAAGGAAATGGCTCAACTTAGCTTAGTCAACATACACGGTTCATACCAATATTTAGAGGGACTAAGGCACTGAGAAGAAAGTGGAGGAAAGGAAAACAATGCACTCAAAGCATGCAGAGGGGAAGGATTGAGGTGGCGTCATTCATGTGATGTAAATAAGTAGGATTATAGTCCCTGAAGAAAAGGAACATACCCACCAATTAGGCATATTACGAGACACCCAATGTAGCAGCCTTGAATTCTAAATCTAATGTGGGTTAGTGTTCTACCCAACACTAATACCCGTATCCTAACTAATACATCTTGGCTTATATCCTATCTAAAAAGGAAAGCTAG
>NW_021574143.1:0-325 GCF_001605985.2 Dendrobium catenatum
GTTTTTCTTGTCTTTTGCATAAATAGTCCAAATTAGAGCCAGTGGAAGAGAGTATTCAAAGGATGATTCCTACCATTGGAGCGAGAAGGCTTCACGTGGATTTCAAAGGTAAGAGTCTCTACTTGTGAATTAGGATTACTTCACTCTTTTCCTTCTTCCTTCTAGATTCTTGTGAGAAGATCTGTCAAGGAGATCCGGTTCAATGCCGACACTTTGAGAGTGTGAATAGCCGAAGGGTTCGCTGCCTACACTTCGAGAGTGTTAATAGCCGAAGGGTTTGCTGCCTAAACTAGGAGAGTGTGAATAGCCGAAGGGTTTGCTGCCT
>NW_021574144.1:0-205 GCF_001605985.2 Dendrobium catenatum
TATTAACCATACACATGTTCTTGTTTGAACTCCCTTGTACCGGATTCAAGCCTTGTCCTTGTATGTGTTTGAATCCAGGTCTGAGTTCCAACGTACAAGTTCAAGTCTTTGCTCAAAGTCTTGTTCATCTCATTTGATATCGTATAGTTCAAGTTCAATGTCCACCAGTTGATTTAAATCCTTTGCACTCGAGGTCAACTCGTTT
>NW_021574145.1:0-221 GCF_001605985.2 Dendrobium catenatum
AAAATAAAAAAATAAATAAATCAAAAAATATAAAGAAAACCTGATAGCCAATGATCTAATCTAGTTACAACCAATAATGAGAGAGAAAAAAAAAAGGAAAGGAAGATCTTCCTAAAAGCCCTCAGGGAGAACAAACCAATAACTAACCAAAGAAAGAGTGAAGAGATGACCAACAAAGGAAAGCATCCTGCAAAACAAAAAGAGACGACCACAAAACATAA
>NW_021574146.1:0-363 GCF_001605985.2 Dendrobium catenatum
CACTATAAGAGTATCAACTTTGGAGGACATTTGCTCTTCTGTGCTTCGTTTGGAATGGCATCCTTATTATTTTCTAAAGCGGTTTCTTAATAAAAAAATTTCTTGTACTAGAACTTTTTTTATTATGAAACTGTTTTAAAAAGTTGTAAGAAAATTGTGTCAGACTTCAACTTCGTTTGAGATGATTTTTTTTTTAATTTCTTAAAATAATTTTGTACTAAAAGTTAAAGTCATCCCAAAACGAAGTCTTCATTGACATGTATAAGTTTTCAAATATGCTTTCTGAGTAGGGGTGTCAATTCGGGTCAACGGGTCGGGTTCGGGTCCAACCCGGAATTGACCCGACACTATTCGGGTCAACCC
>NW_021574147.1:0-244 GCF_001605985.2 Dendrobium catenatum
TATATAACTCTTTGCACAGGTACCTGCCGCGCTTAAAGACCCCCTTTTAAATAAAAAGAGCATGGCCAAGTGTGGCCAAAAGTAATGCATTTTAATTTCATAATTATAACTGCTTGGGATTGATTATATAACTGTTGATTATTAGGATAACCCTACAGGATCGAGTCTAGATTTTTGTTTTAAATTTGAGATGTAAATTTGATTAAGGTTGTAAATATTTTGAAATGACTTAATTTTGGGATAT
>NW_021574148.1:0-395 GCF_001605985.2 Dendrobium catenatum
AGGAAGTAGGATCAAAGTACATCATAATAATTAGGCGACATAATTTTAATAAATATTGTAGTTGAACCAGCCCGCCAAATAAATTAAAAAATATTTTTGTAGAAAAATTTTGCAAAACCTAACCTTTTATTATTTTTTAAGAGGAGACCTATTCGCTGTTCGCTAGTTAATGTCGCGGTCTCTGTTGGTTGCAGTGTTGGAGTGGTGGTCTTTCTCTCCCCTCTCTTTACCTCTCTCTCTCTAGAATCTTCCTGCAAGTAGAACCCCACATCTGCTGCAAAAGGTAGAACCGTTCAAAATGATGGGAGTCTTTCTTCCCATCCTTGACTTCTGAGTGCATCCAGATAAGAGAACTGACTTCTAATCCTTAATGATCATTATCATCCATTGAGTTA
>NW_021574149.1:0-530 GCF_001605985.2 Dendrobium catenatum
CTCCAGCTGCTGGGTCGCGGGTCGTGTCGGGTCAACCCGAATTGACACCCCTAAATAGGACATTTTCAACTGGGCTATACCCCGTGATTTTTTTTCCTTTCAGGATATTTCAACAAGGCAAAGCCCTAAGGTTTCGTTTATTGCTAAAACGTGAAATATTCTTTGACGTGAAATATTCTTTCTCCATGGCTAAGAATTTTTCATAATAGGATTACATTATTTCAAAACTATAAAATTTTTAAATCTCTCTCCACAACTCTGCTATCTTATTAATCACTTTCTCTTTCAAACCCTCTCAATCATTTTGCTCGACAACTCATTTCTCTCCTTCTAAACATCCTTATTAGTGACTTTTTTTTTAATTTTGGCGAATATTTAGGCCAATAAAGACAAACTCATACAAACATCATACGCGAGGCTCAAATCCAAAATCGTTTAGTTATTAGTCAAAACTCTTAACCAACATATCAAAATGAGTTGGGTATAATATACCAATTGAATAACATATCATTCCTATCATACACCCAACA
>NW_021574149.1:547-974 GCF_001605985.2 Dendrobium catenatum
AAAAAAAAAAAAAAAAAAAAACCTGTTACGACCTGTAAATGATCAATTAGAAATTATTCGAAAGGGCAACTGCAGGCCTTAATTTCTATCCAACTTGAGAATTTCTCGGGTCGGAGTAGGTCGGAACCTAATATCTACTCATTAATTAAATGCAAGTGGCTATTAATTATTTATTATTATTTCTGGCTGTCACAAAGAGAAATCAACAGTCAAGCCATAGAATCGAAGTCGCATAGCCATAAATGAAGTGAAAAATCGGGCACCTATGTTTTAATCAGAATGTGACATTATTAAATTATATGTAATTTTGATTTATAAATATATACAAAATAATAATAATTTATTATAGATTTGTGATTAAATAATAAAATATAGAGAAATTCATAAGTAAATAGCATAACAAATATTCTAAAAAATAAATATAGGA
>NW_021574150.1:0-391 GCF_001605985.2 Dendrobium catenatum
TCATTCTTGCTCGGTAGATTTCCAAGTTCTGTTGAGCCTGCAACCTGAGTTCATCGAGTGCATCGAGCTCCTCCATTCTTAGACGAGCATTTTGTTCCTGAGTCATCTCATTCTGGACAGCAACTCGAAGAGATGGAAGTTCAACTTCTAGTGGCAGTACGGCCTCAACTCCAAATACTAGAGAGTAAGGAGTGGCTTTGGTCAGTGTTTTGTAGGTTGTACGATACGCCCACAATGCTTCTGCCATTTTCGTATGCCATTCCCTTTTGTTCTTGGAGAGAATCTTTTTTAGCAATTTCACCAACGTTTTATTGAAGGCTTCAGCTAAGCCATTTGCTCTTGGATAGTATATAGAGGAATATCGCCAATCGATTTTGTACCGATCAACGAA
>NW_021574151.1:0-277 GCF_001605985.2 Dendrobium catenatum
AGAGCAAAAAACAGGCATGCATTCACAGACAACCTTCTTGACATACTCCAATTTTTCCGGCCCTAACCAAACAGAATCGGGCTAGGTTTTGGTAACATCTAATTCGACTAAAATACGAGGTACAGAAGGTCTAGATCCAGTTGCAGTGGCATTATCAGTTTGTATCGGTCTACCAAAAATGGAACCCAAACCGAACAAAATGCGAGAAGAGAAAAGGTGAGGGAGTAAACCAGGGAAAGGCAACCAAACAGGCACAACCGGTGATTCCTCAGAGAGA
>NW_021574152.1:0-260 GCF_001605985.2 Dendrobium catenatum
ATAGAAGATGATTAATGCAAAAATTGGTGAATCAGGAATAATAATTTTCAAGCTCAAGTATAAAAAATATCAAGGGTTTTCATAAGCTTTAAGAAGTATAAGAAAGATAAGCTTACATTTTGTGGGCTCATTTTATGCATTGTGTTAGTTGTTTGGCGCACTTTGTGCATCTTTTAATTTTTTATACACTTTGTGTATTTTCTCAATTTGGCGTCATTGAGCATATTTTGATTTGGCATCATTGGCAACCTATTTTTTTA
>NW_021574153.1:0-235 GCF_001605985.2 Dendrobium catenatum
GGATTCTAAGAATAATGCTTATACTAATTCCTTGCTCTCCTAAGGCACCATATATGTACAACATCTAATAAGGTTGTGTTGTCATTTCTAAGTGTTTGATTAAAAAATGTTTTTTGAAAATATTAATTTTTTTTTGGGAAAGTTTAGATTCTGGAATTATAGTTTTGAAATCAAACATGTCATTTTGAATAATATATAGCCTTGGGAGGCAAACATATTATAATTAATTACTAAT
>NW_021574154.1:0-310 GCF_001605985.2 Dendrobium catenatum
AATGAAGGCCTAGGAGAAAGATTATTCTTCCCTTGTTTTTTCTGTTGTGAGAATGAATTGTCCATCCCAGGTGCACCTTTGCACTTCTCATAGTTTGCTCAAACTGCATCCTATGAGCATTTATGGCTTCATCTGTAGAGATTTGCACCTCCACACAATGGATCAGATTGGCATATGAATGAACAGTGACATGCATGAGTGCTGAATAGAAGAGGCTAGGATGAAGGCCTCCAAGAAAGACCCCTCTGAGTAATTCAGGGTCTACTCCTGGAATATGTCGATCCTCGGTGGAAAATCGTTGAAAATACTC
>NW_021574155.1:0-1475 GCF_001605985.2 Dendrobium catenatum
TAAGATTTTTTTTTTATTAATTTTTAATTAGCTAATCAAGTGATTCATCCGGTTGTCTCACTCGCGCTCGTTTTTGGAGACGCCTGCTGGTTCGAACTCTGTTTCGTCTCTTCTGGAGCCGTGTTCCACTACTTTTCGTGGCTTACCTTCCCTGTGGATTTTCGATCAGGAAATCAATTAATTGGCCATCCCTTTTCAATTTTCCTTAGTTGGTTATTTTTCTACTAAGAGACCCGCTCTTGATTCAATCCACAAGTTCTTCTTTAACCTAAAATTAAATGGTGAATTTTCCGTCACTTTACTTGATCATTCGCACATTTTGATTAAACTTGCAAATTATTTGGACTACTGTAGGGTGTTTTGTCACCATTCCTGTCTTATTTTCAACTGCTACATGAAGTTCACGAAATGGTCGCATAGCCTGGATGTTGGTGTTGAGTTGCCTGTTATCCTGGTTTGGGTTTCTTTTCCGCTTTTGCGTCCGAATCTTTATACCCCTCATATTCTTCATGCTTTAGGAACAATTTTTGGTAAACCCTTAAAAATAGATGCGGCTATCTCTACGAGTTCCCGGCCTTCCTTGGCTCGTGTTCTTGTGGAGCTTGATATTACTGAAGCGATTGTTGTTGATTGTGGCCTTGTAGCAAATTTTGTGGGGACTTTGGAGGTTTCAGGGGGTGTTTTATCTGTGATTTCTGCTTCTTTAACTCAGGTGAATGCCGTTGTGGCTGGGGTCGTGCCCGTTGTTCAGGGCTCTCAGGTTTGTGCTAGTGACGATGATGCTTTGTGTTGTGGCATTAATTTTATACATATTTTGTCTGATGTGGGTGTTGTGTCTGCCCCGTGTGGTTTGACTGGAAATGTTGTACCTTGTGAGGTCACTAAGCAATCTGCTTCGTCTGGCTCCCCTATTCAAGAATTATCCCCTGTGTATCAGGAGGCTGCATGCTCTTCGATTAATTTGGGTTTGGATCAATCGGATATATCATCTACTATAGGCTTTGCAAGCAACATTAATATTGTTAATATTCATATTTCTGTGTTGTCTAACGCTGAAATGTAAGATGATGTGGCTATGTCTGAAAAAAAATCTATTTTTCTTCAAACATATTCGTTAATTTTTTAGGATAGTTTCTCTTCTCCTTCTAGTGAGGATGAAGAGGATTTTCATGTAGGTTTGGAGGAATTTGTTGGACGCTCTGTCGGTCATGGTTTTCATAATGCGAGGGTTAGCAGGTATAAAAGGAAAGGAAGGAAGGAAGTGGATTTGGTTTTATCCTTGTTTGCTTGACAGGTTGGCAACCTTGGTGTAACATTTTGTGGCTTTATGGATGGATTCGTATAGTTGTCACCCACTAATGGTCTGTGATTTGGCTCTTGCACTCTCGTCGTGGTTTTTGAAGGTGTTGTGAACGATGATGATGGCCCTTGTGTGAAATTCTGTTTCTGCTCCAGGATCGTCCAGGACGATCTGG
>NW_021574156.1:0-298 GCF_001605985.2 Dendrobium catenatum
TCTTTCACGAGAACAAGATCTGCTAATTGTAGGAATGATAGGCGCGAAAATTATGGCAGTCGTTGATTGTTGGTGCTTGGCGGATGCAAAATGAATAAGGAGTAATCTTCAGGTTATAAAAGGGTTGTTGAGGCCTTGTTATTTCACACTATCTCTGAATTCCCCTCTTCCTCAATATATCTTATTTATCTTTATATATTATATTATGATTAAATTTCACTCATTATTCCAATATTATTTATTTAAAAAAAAATTAAATACAAACTAATAAAAAAATATTTCAAAATTTAAGATTATA
>NW_021574157.1:0-295 GCF_001605985.2 Dendrobium catenatum
AACATAACCATAACAATTTTGAATTTTCCTCTTCCGGGAGGATATGGATCAAATGGAATGCTAGTAGGATGAATTTTACTCCTCATTTTTCCTCTCAACTTATTTCAGGCTCTATCTTGGTTAGTCCCACCTTTTCTTTTTAGTTAACAGTTATATATGCCTCTAATAGTTCTTCATAAAGGAAAGATCTATGGGCCCTCATTTCTCAATTGCTCCCCCCCCCAACAATGTCCCTTGGATTCTTATGGGAGACTTCAACTATTGCCAGTATGCTTCTGAAAAGGTGGGAGGCTCT
>NW_021574158.1:0-1455 GCF_001605985.2 Dendrobium catenatum
GATTAGAGTCCATTTTAATTATCTCAGTTTGTTGATCAATTTTAAGAGCTTAGGATAATGATATTTAAAGTTCAAGTGATATTAGACAATTTTAGAAAGTCACGGGTCCTCCTAAGAACTAGACTAAGGGTCCAAAAAAGTCACTATGAGAAATGCGCTAGGTTTAGGTATTCTAACACCTTAAAAAAATACTATACCTTAATACGAGTAGTTAGACATGTAGTAGGCTAAAATTTGAGTTTTCTAGGCAAAGTTATGAATTTTCTAAGTTTCGGACCCTTAATGAACTACGGATGACCAAAAAATTGACTTTCTAATCTAGGCCAATTTCTAGAAATATAAGATTTTTAATAAATACTAGGCCCTAATTGGAGTCTAATGCAAGTGGGTTTATCTAATTTGGAGTTTTCTACACTTAGTTATGGATTTTCTAAGTTCATGGTATTTAAGGGAATTTCTAAATTTCCTAATAAAGGGCTGATTTTATTATTTTGATCCAAATAAGCTCCAAACTGGTTGGAATCACTCCCAAAGGTCAGGGATGACTTGAGAAGTTGATCCCAAATGTTTGGGGAAAATTTGGAATTTTAATAATTTTTAATAAATTATTAGGGGCAAAATGGTAAATTCCACCTATGGTCAAATTAGGGGTCAACCTGAAGTCAAACTAGGGAGCCTTATTTATCTGAGGTCAAAGATCAAATTTTGGTCAGTTTGAGGTATTATGAGTAATTTTATGACCTAAAATGTATTTATTGTAATTTTTAGAAGGTCTTGGGGCCTTATTTAACATGTTAATTAGGGTTGGTTAACTAAGGGGGCTAACAAGCTCTAAAAATTCCTAAAAAATTCTGAGATGTTTCAGATATCACTAATTTTAAGTGTTGAAGTTTTCATGTCAATCCAAAGTTTATCCTAACCCATAGAAAATTTCTAAGTTTGTTAGACAAGTCCTTAATTTTTATCCTTAAGGTGTCACTACGTTATAAAGGTTTAAATCGTGTTTTGAACTAACCCTCAAGATAATAATGCAGGAAAAACATATAAAAGCAGTAAACACATCATATCCTTAAATCTAGGAGAGTCTAAACTAAGTGGTGGTGCATCCTACACATGCAAACTACGAATAACATGAAAATGAAAATACCTAATAAAGGGATTAGCGAATGGTTGGGACTCAACCATCTACTAATCCACTCCCCCGTGATTGCTCTTCACATGTAGAATCTATGTTCAAAATTTCATTAGGTAGATCCCTCAATATTAAAATAGTTTAAAGGTATATAGTTTAAAAAAAAGGGTTAAAAAATACATATATATGCTAAATACTGTATGGATTTAAAAATAATATACTCAAATATAGTTCAATTTATATGTGTATGAAGGATCTACTGACCACCCAATCGAAGTTTGAAAATAATTTTTAATTTCAAAATAATTATTGTAATTAGTCAT
>NW_021574159.1:0-506 GCF_001605985.2 Dendrobium catenatum
AGTAAAAAAGGTATTTTGTTCAGCAAGATGGACCAGAACTTAGCAATAGCTGTGAGTTAAATAAAAAATCCTTAAAAAAGATGGTGGTTGCCATAATTAGCAGGAAAATAAAGGTGTAGAAAGTGATATGAGACAACAAACATGCCTGTGGCTTTCAGTATTCAGATGACAAGACACTCACACACGTCTATATTTATTTAGATCCTTCATTAAGTTTTCATCAATGGTAATTCAACCAATTATCAACGGATAGAGACAACAAACTTACTATTTTGTTCCTGTTATTTATGGTTTTCCGCAATTAGGTATCAATTTATGCAGAAACCAACTGAATATATAAGAAAAGTAGAAAAACTAAAAGCAGAAAGTTTATTTTAAGAACAGTTCATCCAAAAGAATCGGTCAGATTTTGTAAGAGCTTAAACAATAAACACCAGTTAGAAACTGACAAAAACCTCTAAATAGCTACTTTTATAATTAGAAAACCATCATTGAGACATTTGTTT
>NW_021574160.1:0-248 GCF_001605985.2 Dendrobium catenatum
CTCAAGTTCAGTTTCAGAGGAATCTGATGCAGAATCTACCTAGAACGCCTTTTGGAATTTCTTCTTGCTCTTGTCCTTTTTGAGGTTTATTTTCTCCTCACCCTTCTCCTTACTTGGGTGTGCCTTAAGTGTAGGACAATCAGCTTTAACCTTTCCAGGCTTCCTGCATTCAAAGCAAATTATTTCACTAGAATTCTTAAAATTTTTATTACCCTTACCTTTATTCCACTTTTGATGATTCTTATGCT
>NW_021574161.1:0-204 GCF_001605985.2 Dendrobium catenatum
CTCTCATTATAAAATGCATGGTCATGGATTTAATGAAAGTTTTAGGTTGCTTCCCCACCTTCGCAAGGACAAAGTTGTGTTTAAACAATCTTAACCAAATGCTGCGCTTCCTTCTGAGAATGATAATTTGCATCCTATTGAGATTTAAGGAAATTATTCTAAGTTGTGTGATGCGTCAATACCTATTATTATTTCTTCTTTATC
>NW_021574162.1:0-265 GCF_001605985.2 Dendrobium catenatum
CAAGGAGTTGGTTTGATCGTATAGTGGAAGATGGGCATGAGGCAAATATTATTACTTATAATGTCCTTTTGGATGGATATGTGAAGGCTGGGCAGATTGATGTTGCTAATTCTACTTATGAAGAGGATAGTAAGATTGTGACCATCCATGCTGCTATGGGAGGAGGAAAAGGACTTAATTATTTTCAGAAGAAGTTTCCTAAAAGATGCATTGATGTTGGAATTGTATAACAGCACGCTGTGATTTTTGCTGCAGGACTAGATAC
>NW_021574163.1:0-766 GCF_001605985.2 Dendrobium catenatum
CTCCCTAAAACGTAATAACCCATATCACATCCTATACTAAAAACCAGCTAATTATAATCATCTCAAAATTTTTGGAAAATCTCCCATCTATATCGTGTGTCTTCATTGGATATGCGCCATCAGAGAAAGGCTATCGTTGCTTTAATCCCCAAACTGGACAGGTCTACGTATCACGACATGTGATCTTTAATGAAGCAATTTTTCCATATCATCAGATCGTTCCCATTAACTCATCCGAGTCCACTCATAGCTTCATACCTCCCCTCCTTATGATTCCCACCTCAACAAACCATCCCAACTGCCACTCTAGCAAAGCTATTTCAAATCATAACACTCCCAGTGTAACACCGCACAATAGAACTACACTGTACTGCAGAGTGCAACAATAATAATCATAACATTTCCATCATTTACCTCTTAGTTCTGTTGAATTCATTTCATATCTAAATAAAAGATCATAACACATCATTTGGAATAACAAAGGAAGCATCTAATAATTCCCCAAATTTCATCACATCAAAAGCTTTGTACAGAGCCACTAAGGAAATCCAAAACAATTCAAAGTAAAACAACATTAAAACTTCTTTACTAACCTTAAGAGTAGATTACAACATTTAAATAAACTTTTACATAAAACTTAAATACTTCTATTTTTCCTTTCCCTTTTCTTATTTTTGTAAAAACAGCTAGTAAAAGGTAACTGATAAGCCATGAGGCCCAGTAAATTATGTAATTTAAATAACAGCTATAATATAAGAAGAGAATA
>NW_021574164.1:0-218 GCF_001605985.2 Dendrobium catenatum
AATTGGGGCTGCCAAAACTGGCGGGTTGGAAAGGTAATGCTTAATATCATCGAAAGCATTCTGACACTTCTCGTCCCATAAGAACTTAGCATCTTTCTTCGCAAGGACAGAAAAGGGTTGACACCTTCTAGAAAGGTTAGAAATAAACCTCCTTATATATTCCAACCTACCTTGTAGAGACCTTAACTGAGTAAGGCTCCTAGGAGATGGCATGTCTA
>NW_021574165.1:0-214 GCF_001605985.2 Dendrobium catenatum
GCCTTGGAAAGAAAGTTTTCCGAGGCATTCCTATTTGACTTCTTCACTAACACCTTTTGTCTTTTGCTTGAGGAGGCCATTGACAATTTGAAGTAGAAAGAGATTGAAAGAGAAGTTTGAAAGTGTGATTGTTAAGTTAGAAAGCCTTCATATTTAAAGAAAAACGATACGTTCGTTCTGGACGAAAATAATCGTTCGTCTGGACGAACATTAT
>NW_021574166.1:0-359 GCF_001605985.2 Dendrobium catenatum
GCTAAAACATTATGCAAATGAATAATCTTCGTGTTCTTTACTTTCTGTTGCTTTTACTTTCTTTTGTGTTTCTCTAAGATGTTTTACTCTCATCCCAATAATTAATTTTCCTAAATTGGCTCAATTGTCTCATAAAAAAATCTAATAGATGCACACTTAATTGGAATCTCTTAGGTTGTACGTACTCTTGTTGTGGTAATGGGCTCATGAACAAGAGTTTTAAGGCTAAGTTAGGAGTGTTAATAAAAAAAAGTTTGTTATAAATAGTGGACCTTATTTAGGGGTGTCAATTTCGGGTCACGGGCAGGGTTCGGGTCAGACCCGGAACTGACTCGGGTTCAAACGGGTCGGCCCTAACC
>NW_021574167.1:0-224 GCF_001605985.2 Dendrobium catenatum
CTTTCTACGTAGAAGACATGTATTCTCTACAAACAAGAAGTTCGATATGTAGAAAATCCAAGCACTTGCAAGAAAAAGCAGGAGATTCGTTAGTGCACTATGACCCGCCTACGAAAATCAACAAATAGTGCACGACAGTCTACCTGTACGAAGCAGCAAGCAACTGATTCAAAAGCTGCTACGCTACGCCACCGGATCTGCAACATCTGTACAAGCAGACAGAA
>NW_021574168.1:0-547 GCF_001605985.2 Dendrobium catenatum
TAGATTGCGTATTTATTTGAGATTAATTTTTCACAGATTTTTGTTGACATCCAAGGAGTTACCCCTGAGAATCTAATCTCTTGGGTATAAAGAAATATCCATCAACCCCTCTTTCGCCCATTCAAACTAACACACCTGAACATCATCTCCCCCCATAATCTCATGAGCAACCCGAACCCAAATCCAACTTGAAAACCCAACCCCAATCATTAGATGATCTTGAAAACAAAGTAATAAAGATTATGCAGGAGTCCATGGTCAAACTCTTCCAAGAATTTGAAGCTAGGATGAGCAAGAATTTTGAATAAATTGTGAGAAGAGTTGATCTTATTGATGACAAGCTCCAACATTACATTGTTCAAGAAATTCTTAAGCCTGATGAGCAAGCTACTCCCTCCTCCTCATCATTCATTCCCCATATAATTCCATCCCCCAAGAATATTCGGATATCATCTGAACACACCAAGACTGAGGCCCCAGAAAAAATCAATGATGCTGAGATGACCCATGCTGCTGAAAGGGTTAGCAAAAAGAAGAAATTAAAGAG
>NW_021574169.1:0-229 GCF_001605985.2 Dendrobium catenatum
ACTTCAATCTAGCTCTGGCTGAAAGCACTTGACTGAAATACGCTATTGGCCTGTGATTCTGCATCAACACCGCCCCTAACCCATATCCTGAGGCATCTGTCTCTACTACAAAAGATTGATCAAAGTCTGGAAAAGCTAGAACAGGGACCGTCGTCATGGCCTCTTTCAACCTCTCGAATGCCTGGGTGGCCACCTCTCCCCAGCAAAAATTATCCTTCTTCAGCTGCTC
>NW_021574170.1:0-275 GCF_001605985.2 Dendrobium catenatum
GGAAAAAACCACGGGGTCTGGCCCAATTAAAATAATTCCGCTAGTTTTCATAGTTGATTACAAATAAGGCTCTTCTTTGGGGGGAGGCCTTGGCTCAATGTAGTAAATATAAATCATAACAAGCGCATTATATTTTTGGAGTTGGAAGAATCTAGTAACATGAGAATTGTTCTCAAGAGAATGTTAGCCTGTTTATTTGGTCAGTAAAATTGTGGTTGAAAGGATCATAGTCAGCAGTCGATAATGGTTAGAGGAATTGTAGTTGGCAGGTGATG
>NW_021574171.1:0-481 GCF_001605985.2 Dendrobium catenatum
GTTTCTCACCAAACCTCTTCAGAATTTCTTCTTGCTCCTTTTCAAATTGTTGTTGCAGATACCCTTTGTACTTCTCAAATTTTTGATCACATAGGAACATGTGATATTGCAGTTTGTAGAGTCGATCTTGAAGTGAATCCGTTGAGTCACCTTCTGTAGGAATCCACTTGTCCAACGGGAGTGGGACATTAGGATCATGTTGCTCGCATTCCTCCATGAATGATACCATATTTTTGGTATTTTCCATTTTTTTGACTCAATAAAAAAAATTACAAGACTCAATCTAAAAATTTAAGACAAGACTAACGATTTGACTAAACTCATAAACTCTAACACAACTTTGACAAACAAAACTCGACAAACCAACCTAGGATTTCCTAACTTGCTCTGATACCAAAATGATGCGAGCAAGAAATACCAGAGGACCCTATTTCTCTTGATCACAAAAGACACGACGGACTTCTACGGACGAAAATGACTA
>NW_021574172.1:0-200 GCF_001605985.2 Dendrobium catenatum
ATTTGTTGGATACCACCTTTGTTTCACACTGAGGCCGAGAAGTTTATTTCACCTTTTTTGGGGCTGAGTAAACAGCCTCGTAGGCCTGGGTTACCTAGTGGTACCCGGTATAATTATGTGTTTTAATTTGGTTAAGGTTCAAAAGTTAATAAATTTTAATCAAAAGTGTTTAATTGCTGATTTTTAAAGTTTGATTAATT
>NW_021574173.1:0-281 GCF_001605985.2 Dendrobium catenatum
GAGAGAGAGAGAGAGAGAGATGAAGGTGGAGAGAGCAAAAAATTAAGTTATAAAATCTATCACTACACAATTCTATTGTAGGTATTTGGGCATGCAGGGTTTTATAAGAGATTTATTAAGGGCTTCTCTAAGATTAGTAAGCCATTATGTTATTTGCTAAAGAAGGACATCCCTTTTGAATTTAATCAGGAATGTTGAAAAGTTTATAAATTATTAAAATATAAGTTAATCACTACACCTCTTAGTGTTGCACTAAACTGGGAACATCATTTTGAACTTGT
>NW_021574174.1:0-253 GCF_001605985.2 Dendrobium catenatum
GGTGTGGAGTTCGTATGCTGTGGTAGACAGTTGTAGGAGCTCTTGATAGTCCTGATAAGTGATTTTGACAGGTCATCTATTAACATAGGACTGGAGGGCAGTAAAACAAGACTTGATGCGAAGGCTAGTGAAAAATTTAAAAAGTAGCTCTGAATTGAATAGGATATTGACAGTAAGGAGAAAAGTGAGAGTAAATAAATTAAGAATATGATAGGAAAGGATGTAGGGGTTGATAGTTTGGGATACAGTGATC
>NW_021574175.1:0-475 GCF_001605985.2 Dendrobium catenatum
AGAGGTGCTACAGATTTCTGAGAGGATTACGAGACACATTGAGGCAGCCTCTGATACCATTCAGGATTACTGAGTTCTCTGAGCTTGTGGAGCGAGCTCGTCTGATTGAGAATGACCTGATGGCTACTCAGCAGCGGTGGACTGCGAGTAGGAAGAGATTTGGAGGTGAGACTTCTGGCAGTGGTTCCTCTGGGAAGAGGAGATTTATAGTTGGTTATGGATCTGTTGACTCCAGGAGGAGCGGAGGGTGGTCTGGTACTGCTACCAGTACGACGAGTTCTGGATCTGTCAGTGGGGCACCTGTGTGCTAGAATTGTGGACGGCGACACCATGGCCAGTGCTACAGGATGGCTGGTCTTTGTTTTAGATGTGGTCAGCCGGGACATAGGATTGCAGAATGTCCACAGACTGGATCTGACCGGCGTTCTGAGTTCCGATCTGAGGGCTTTGTCAGACCTGTCAGTTCAGCAGGAAG
>NW_021574176.1:0-318 GCF_001605985.2 Dendrobium catenatum
TGATGGTGTTAATATAATAAAACTTAAATCTAGAATCAAATTATAATTCTCTTCATCAAACTAACTAATATAAATGAAATAAACTTAAATCACACAAAATTATATTATGGATGTAGGCTTCATGAAAATTAGTTAGTTTGTTTTCAAAATTAAACAAGTTCAAATAGCCTTTAAAGAAATGAAATAATAAGAACACAAAGAATTTAGGTGATTTGAGTTCTTATGAACTCTACATCCATGACGCAACCTTGTTCATCATTCTTTATTCAAATATGTCTGGAAAAAAATATGATACAAGATTTGTATATACATAAATTG
>NW_021574177.1:0-228 GCF_001605985.2 Dendrobium catenatum
TATATGCCTAGAAGGTTTAATAGGGCTGCCGATTTCTATGCGAAGCGTGCTCTTTCTTCCTCCTTTTTATGGAAACAAGAGCAAGATTTTAATTCCTTAGATGATTTTTTGGATATCCTTAAGGAGGATGCTTTTAGACCTCCTTAGGATGGTATTTGTATTTTTTTCTTAGCAAATAAATGCCTTTTTATGGCTTTTGTTCAAAAAAAAAAAAAAAAAAAAAAAAAA
>NW_021574178.1:0-234 GCF_001605985.2 Dendrobium catenatum
TGGATTCCTGGTCTTTGATGATGTTTATAGTGTAGGAAGATAGGTTCAAGCGTTTACGAAGAGTAGTAAGTAACATAAAGAAAATATTAAAAAAAAAACTTCTAACTCACCAAATGTAGATAAACTAATTGAAGCCACCAAGCATCAAGCAAACGGCGAGCATATCTCCTTTGAAATACTTCATTCATCAATAAAAATTTTTAAAGCATTACAACCCAAATTAATAGGCATTAT
>NW_021574179.1:0-378 GCF_001605985.2 Dendrobium catenatum
GTACATTCGATGATGATGATGATCATCAATCAACCACCATAATCTTTCGACTACCATCATTTGAACACCATCACCTAGCCATCATTATTTAGTCGCCGTCGTCCGCCGTCATAGTTCAGTTACTATTATCTATTTGTCATCGCTTGAATACTATCACTTGACCATAATTGCCTGATTAATATTATGTGATCATTGATGTCCGTTTAATATTGTGTGACTGTCATCATTGTCCTCAAACTACTCTTCCATAATCTCTTCTACAAATATAAAAGATCAAACAAGTGCTCCCAATTTTATAATTCAGCCTTTTGTAGTTGTGATGAAGAGTTGACTTCTATAAGTGGATTATTTCAATCTAACCATGAATTGTGATTTTTT
>NW_021574180.1:0-204 GCF_001605985.2 Dendrobium catenatum
TTTATGGAGCAATCTTTTGAAGCAGATTTTTTTAAATAATTTCATTTCTAGGTAGTGAAATTCCTAAGCAAAGTGCACACTTTGTTTACTTAAATTCTCCACGCATAAATGTAGAATATATATAGAGAGAATTCAGAACTAAATATAAAGACGATTATGTCTTTTCTCTCAATCCAACAGATCTTTGATTGCATATAAAGATTA
>NW_021574181.1:0-284 GCF_001605985.2 Dendrobium catenatum
AAGCTAAGAGCACTCTTATGGCTTCTAGTCTAGCAATGGGGGCAAAGGTTTCTTCAAAGTCTATTCCCTCAATTTGGTTGTACCTCTTAACTACTAGTCTGGCTTTATTACTTATTATTGTTCCTGAGTCATTCACCTTATTCTTGAAGACCCATTTTGTTCCAACAACACTTTGCTCTTTAGGTCTCTTGACTAACTCCCAAACATCATTCCTGGTGAATTGGTTCATCTCTTCTTGCATTGCTAAAATCCAAAATTCATCTCCTAAGGCTTGATCTATACTT
>NW_021574182.1:0-321 GCF_001605985.2 Dendrobium catenatum
GGGAAGGAGGTCCAAGAATAGATTTCAGAGTCTGATCTGTAGGTATTATTTTGTACCTTTTGATTTTTATACAGTCATGGCTTTTCTTTTCTGTCTTTCTTTCTGTCTAAAAGCTATGTACTGTATTTGTAGATGATTGATTTGAGAAAAAGAAAATATAGATGTTTTATTTCGCTGCATTTGATGATTCATAGTAGCTCTGTGTCTGTGTGTCTGTGTTTTGAGTTGAAATATTTGGAAGCTTCAGTTCAAAAAAAAATTCCAAAACCAGATCCTGGTTATTCTGTTCGTTAAGCTAGTCGCGGCCCGGTGCGAGCGGGA
>NW_021574183.1:0-276 GCF_001605985.2 Dendrobium catenatum
AGAAAATGGAGCAGTAACCAAGCCCCCAAGCCTAAAATGGCTCAACCTTCCACTTAACCGAGAAAAGACGTTTCCAAACTTTAGAATTACCAACAGTGAAGCCACAAAGAGAAGGATGCCTTCTCTCACAATACTTAACGGTCATGAAATTAGCCCAAAGGCAGTCATTGTTCCTGAGCTTAAACTAAAGCTTAAAGGAGAAGGAGACAGCCAAATCCATCATTGTTTTACAACCTAAAGCCCCCTCATCCACAGACCCACAACACTTATTTCAAG
>NW_021574184.1:0-597 GCF_001605985.2 Dendrobium catenatum
AGTCCTAATCATCCAGGATGAATTTATTCATCCCGGGATGAATGTCTCGGGATTCTCACTTTGTATTATTCGTCCAGACAAAATTTTCCTTCATCTCTGGACGAAACTCTCTGTATAAAATCGTACTGGATGAAATTTTCCTTCTTCTCTGGATGAAACTCTTTGTATAAAATTGTACTGGATGAAATTAACCTTCGTCTCTAGATGAAACTCTCTGTATAAAATCGTCCAAGATGAAACTTGTTCGTCTCAGGACGAATCGAACCGACTTACCTTAGTTGGTTATGTCCTTCAGAGATTTTGGAACAGACCTATGGATTAACCGTTTTGTACCGGATGAACCTAGTTCGTACGGGATGATTAGAGTGTAAGAACATAATTCGTACCAATATACATCCGGATCGTTTCCGACACTTTAAGAAAAATCGTCTGGGACGATCCACGATCGTACGGGACGATCCATTTCATGATAACTTGAAATTTCTGTAGTTTTGGACAGTTTTTCTTGTCTCTCCTATATAAGGTCCAATTTTTACTGCCACCAAATCTTTTTGCTCACTGATCTTAGTGTCTATTGAAAGAAGAGTCAACGAGAGA
>NW_021574185.1:0-226 GCF_001605985.2 Dendrobium catenatum
TCCATCCAAATGGTATGCACCCTTCTTTCAAGTACAAATCATGACAAAAGTGACTAACGAGTTGCAAGAAGTGTGCACATGTAAAAGTTTGTGAACTCCAGAAAGCTTTTTGTGAATGTTTGAATGTGGATTTAATCAACCATTGAAAATCAAATTATTGTGAGGTCTCCCATAGACTTTTCAAAGTCCATGTTGTAGATCCCACAAAATGTATTGTTGATTAAGT
>NW_021574186.1:0-206 GCF_001605985.2 Dendrobium catenatum
TAAGATAGATGCGTCCAGTATTAAGATTAAGGCAACGATATCCCTTAGAGTGAGTATCATAACCCATGAATGCACATGGAAGGGACCGGAGTTGAAGTTTGTGATGATGAGTGGTAGGGATCCATGGATAGCATAGGCAGCCAAATACTTGGAGGTGATTATATAGAGGAGGTGTGAGACCTCGTTCCCTTACTGTTCCTCTCTGA
>NW_021574187.1:0-423 GCF_001605985.2 Dendrobium catenatum
TATAAATAGGCCCCCTAGGCCTTTAGGAAACTTGCACCTTTTCTATCTTTCTCCCTCTGGCTCTCTGACGGTTGAGGCTTCCGCTATTTGCGAGTGGGAAATTGCCCTGCTCGAATTAGCGTCCCTCCTCGCGTGCAGGAGTTACGGGATTTCTTCTCCTCTCCCACGACTCTCTGGCGGCTGAGGCTTCCGCTATTTTTATGTGGAAAACTTCCTCTGCTCGAATTAGCGCCCCTCCTCGCGAGCAGGAGTTACAGTATTTCTTCTCCTCCCCCACGGCTCTCTATCGGTTGAGGCTTCTGCTATTTGCGAGCGGGAATTTTCCCTGCTCGAATTAGCGCCCCTCCTCGCGTGCAAAAGTTACGGGATTTCTTCTCCTCCCCCATGGCTCTCTGGCGGCTGAGGCTTCCGCTATTTTTGAGT
>NW_021574188.1:0-317 GCF_001605985.2 Dendrobium catenatum
CTATCTTAATAGAACTTTCAGATTCTGACTCACTTTCAAGAAATAATGATCCAACGCCTATGGTGTGCGTAGACACTGCCCTAGTTTGCCCTCTCGAAGATATTGAGCAGGTGCAACTCCGTGGCGGTAAAGTCTTACCCCATAGGCTTCCCCCTCAGGAGAAAGGAAAGCAAATTCCCTTTGAAGATTTAAATCCAAATTCCCCTCAGTAATCAAAATTTCTTTTAATTCCTCCGGGTTTTGAGTCCGTCGTTCCTAAGGTTGATTACAACATTTTGGTCCATCTTAGGAAGTTGCCAGCAAAATTAAGCATTTAT
>NW_021574189.1:0-225 GCF_001605985.2 Dendrobium catenatum
CTACTTGAGAGATCTTTTGAAAAAGGAAGTGTAGACATAACTCTCTTTTTGAAGAAATTGGGAGAGGATATACTCATTATACAAATTTATGTTGATGATATCATCTTTAGATCTTCAAATAAAAACCTTTGTGATGATTTTTCTAAAATAATTAGCAGTGAATTTGAGATGAGTCTAATGGAAGATTTGAGTTACTTTCTAGGCTTTAGCATTAAGCAAAATAAT
>NW_021574190.1:0-344 GCF_001605985.2 Dendrobium catenatum
ATTGAAATGTTGTGATGAACTTGCAAATTATATGAGAGATTTTATTTTTATTAAATATATATGAATGTCATCAGGTGGTGTTGTAAATTTCACGACTGCTCATTTTTATTTTGATTTTTTTTAGGTTTTTATTATAATTTTGATATTTTATCATGTATTTTTAAAAAAAGAATAGAATTAATTATTAAAATTTTTTAATCATAAATGGTGCATTTAGAAAAATATTAAATTTCTAATAAATGCTTAATTAACAAGATGCCCAAAGTAGAAGTATTGAGCATTACACTTTATTTGAAATAATACTCTTCAACTCTACAATATATCAAAATTTAAATTTTATTTAT
>NW_021574191.1:0-1170 GCF_001605985.2 Dendrobium catenatum
CTTTAGCTACAGGTGGAGTCTGGATGGCTCTGGATTGGCAAGGTAAAGGTCAAGGGGTTCAAGTCTTGGTCACAGTTGGGAAGTCAGATAAGGTGGATTTTGGCTTGGTCTTGTATAGGAGCAAAGAGGTCGGCAGGTATGTAGAGGAGATGGAGTATGCATGAAGCTTTACTAGGTAGGGAGAAAACTGCCTCTCTCTCTCTCTCTCTAAATGTATGAATCGGAAGGCCTGCTACTTCAAAGGGTTGAGGCTTTGTAAGAGATGTGTGAGAAAAGCCAAAACAAATGCATTCATCTGCCTTCTCATTTTAAAGACATTAGAGAATGACGACCAAGGCTTTATGAAGAATTTGTGGGAAGTGATGCGAGTCCAGCGACCTCAGCAGGATTTCATGCAGGATTTATGGGATTTTAGTTCGAGGCATGTATAGATTTTTGCTATTTTATTTCTTTGTATATAGGTTAACAAATGCCCCCAACAAATGTTGTTGCGAATCTATTTTCATGGTTTATGATTTTGATGATAGCAAACACTTTTATTTCTCTACGACTACCTTATCTACTGACATTTCAGGTTCACACTATCAGACTGCAATTTGGAACCAGCTCAAGATTGGGTAGATTAGGTCTGAGTCAGTTTGTACACTTTTTCCTTTCTTGAGTCTATTGTATTTGGTGTGGCTCCTGATGCTTTGTAACTTGGAAGATTTTCTAACTGTTCCCTAGAGTTTACTGTTTTTGGTAACATTGTCCAGGACGATATTTATATCGGCCTGGACGATTTGTTCAAAAGTAGAAACCCTAATTAGGGCATCCTCATTAAAGCAGTCATCATTTTGTAAAACACATCGTCCTGGATGATTTTGTATCGGCCAGGACGATAAGTTCAAAACAGAAAGAATCTGCCGCCAGATCTATTTAATAATTACTTATTTTTGGACATCATCCCGGTGGATCATCCAGGACTATAAAATATCGTCAAGGACGATCAAGGGCAATTTTTCTAAAATTTCTCTGGAATTTAAGGAAATCAATTATGATTTGATTTCACGGTCAAATCATCCTGGGTGATCGTAAAATCGTCCGAGATGATATGCTGGATGATTGGACATCAGATAGCTATTTTTTAGGGCGATGTTCAGGACGATATTCCATGATTTATACTGATCA
>NW_021574192.1:0-533 GCF_001605985.2 Dendrobium catenatum
TGACCAAACCGTCTAAGTTGACTCTCTCTAATCTTATATTCCACTAGAGCTACTTCGACCTTTTCACATATATGCTTATTTCGTATCCTATCTCTAAGAGTAAAGCAACTCATCCACCTAAGCATCATCATCTCTGTAACACTTAACTTAATATTATGCTTCTCTATTAATGGCCAACGTTCTGCACCATAAAGCATTGCAAGTCTAACCATCATCTTATAGAATTTTCTCTTAAGTTTGAGGGAGACTTTTCTATCACGCAACATGCCCAAATCATTCATCCACTTCAACCATCCAACTTGAATATTGCTAATAATATCTCTATTTATTTCACCATCATAAAAAATTAATAGTTGATAGCATCCTCCAAATTGATCTCACGAGGACAAGTGGCAAATAGGGTCATCACTCACTACCCGTCCAAAGTTAATAGTTGATACGGGTCATCTTGAGCTCAGTTTGAACAAGTTAGTTTCAATTTGAAATAAAAAAAATAATTAATCATTTAGAATATAAATTAAACTTACTTTACT
>NW_021574193.1:0-272 GCF_001605985.2 Dendrobium catenatum
CGTCCTTGGTGCACCATCGACTCCTCATTTTGCTCAATGCTTTGGGAGAAATTAATTTCTGACATTGGAAAGCAATTAAGGCTTCCTAAAAATTTTCTTTGTTCGACAATAAAGGTCAAACGTTTTTTTTTTCTTTTCCTCTTTTTTTTTTTCTGGTTTACTAAACCAAACCGGCCGAGCCTTTCAAAAGGCTTAGATCGGGACTAGCCAGGAGGTCGGGCTCCAGAGAAGAAGTCGATCGCTCCTTTCGCACGCAGGAGCCGCTCGATCGG
>NW_021574194.1:0-313 GCF_001605985.2 Dendrobium catenatum
TTCACATCATTTCTACCACTCTGTCTACCCAGTCCATCACGACGTCTTCTTCGCACACTAACAACGTCTTCCAATTTTTCATTTTCAGGACATTAACGGGTGAAGTTGAGGAGGGGGATAACTCCATTGAGTCGGACATCTTCACAATCCAAGGTAAAATAATGAAAACTTTGTTTCAATTTGAGATGTAGATGATAGAAGCTTGTTTTGACTTTCCCTTCACACCATTGAGGTTGGACCACTTTGGTGAACTTTTATGTGTCCTACCCGCTGCAAATGCTCACAGAACCGAAATTAAACAATATGAATTCTT
>NW_021574195.1:0-257 GCF_001605985.2 Dendrobium catenatum
AAATTAATCGTCTGTACGATCGGTCAAGTCAAAAAGTATGTACGAAAGGAAGTATCGTAAATTGTGTTGATTACGAAAAGCCATTTCATTTTGGACGAATTTGATCGTCTGTACGAAATTTTTTCGTCCAGACGAACGATAAATTTCGTCCAGGATGAACATTTTTTGTCCAGGACGAACGTATCGTTTTCTTTAAATGAGATGGTTTTTCATACTCAATAATATGACTTCCTACTTTAACTTATTTGGTGGTGTTC
>NW_021574196.1:0-492 GCF_001605985.2 Dendrobium catenatum
TGTGAGTTTATGGGCGCGCGTGCGCTCATCTATCTAAAAAGAAAGAAAGAAAGAAAGAAAGAGAGGGAGTCAAGAAAAAGCAAGAAGGGAGAAGAAAAGGAGAAATAAAATGAAGAAAAATTCAAAAGAAGAAGAAGAAGAAGAAGAAGAAGAAGAAGAGAGGATTTTTGTGTAGATTACATTTTTTGTTCATCTTATTCGTCGTCGTCATCACTCATCATCATCATAGGTATAATCCTCTCTAACTTAAAAGTCCCATTTTTTATGCCCGTAGTGCGGAGAGCGACCCCCCATACACAATTTTCATAGCATAGTGGGAGGAAACTCGTTGCGGTTCTTGCGCATAGGCTGGTAATCCTTAGAAAGTCCTATTTTCAGATTTTGCAGCACACTGAGGGACCTCATATGCATGTTTTTCTTAATGTGGTAGGAGGGAACTTGATGCGATGCTTACGATGAAGTAGACGATTCATGTACGCACTTTTCTTAGCA
>NW_021574197.1:0-809 GCF_001605985.2 Dendrobium catenatum
TTACTCTTTTTTTTTTTTTTTAACTCTTCTGATTTCTTAAAAAATGAATTAGGTATTATTTTTTTCAATTAATATAGGTCATGATTTACATGCAAACATTAATACAAAATATTGTTTTAATTATTTATTTTACATAATAAATAAAACAGATTATATTTCAGAATAAAACATATGCCTCACATATTTCAGGATCTAAAAAAACCTCACAAATTGTCATATCTCACAAAAAGACAACTACACTCAAAACTAAGATATCAACAAAATTTCTTAAAGAAACCGGTTCTCAATAATCAAAATTCGCTCATTTTTATTTTTATTTTTTTTAATTACGATTTATCTGCATATATATGCATTAAAGTAGCTCCTTTTTTATAATTACGATTTATCTGCCTCCGCCGCCAGAGGTGATAGTCGGCCACGGCGGTGGCGGCGATGACAGGCATGCTAAAGATTTTGTGAGCAAGCCTTGGCGGCCGCTGACTAGAAAGCTTAAGGTTCCTGCGGTCATCTTTAATCCTTACAGGTGAGATTGTAAAAGCCTCAAATTTCTCCTCTGCAAATCTATTATTAAATGTTCAGTCAGTGAATTAGTCGTGGTTCTACACGACAGCCCTTTTGGATGTTGATGATGGGCTTTTGCAAAATTAGTTTAATATTGTTCTGCAAATGTAAACTTCTGGGAGTAGCTTAGAAGCTGCTAGGCTGTTTTGAAACATTTTCATGAGCGTGAATGAGGAGTTAGGTGTTGGAAAAGTTTGGTGTTAAATGAACTAAATATTGCTCTAATTTTGGACATTTAATTGATAGCA
>NW_021574198.1:0-927 GCF_001605985.2 Dendrobium catenatum
CCTTTCCACTCTCGCTCCCAAAATAAGCACCATGCTTGACCCTTTCATCAAATTGCTCCTGTTGTAAGTGTTTAGCAGTGGTAGTTTTCTTCATGTAAGCACTTATTTCTTCCTTCACATTGTCCGGCACTTTTGCACACGGTGCTACATTTTTGTGCGAGCATGATAGATGTTCCTTCATGCGGGTAACACCTCCCTTTATCACTTTATCGCAAAAATTATATTTCAAATAAACATAGCTCTTCTCTCCACCGTCAATGTCAACTTGTACACTATATTTCCAAGAAGGGTCCCTCCGCAATGACGAAGACCCCTTTTCCTTGCATCTTACCATGATCCCTAATGAAAGAATCGAAAATCACACAAAATTTCAAAAAATCTAAAACCCTAGAATTTCTTTCACTTCAAAAATCTAACCAAAAAGTTAAAAAAATACTTAAAATCGTTTATGGACTTCTCCTACAAGGCGGCCGAACACTTCAACTTCGCCGGAGAGAGGCGGCGCCGGCGGGATATGCGGCGGGAAGGATAGTCGAACGTGCAGGAGGGGTTCTGTTCCGCGACCTGGAGCTTGCAGGCGGATGTTATCGGGATATGCTGGGCCGAACGGTTTAAGGGAGAAAAAAAAGGGTTCATTTTAAGTAGGGTGGGGCCAACGGGTGAGGCATATGCCTCACCCATAATTGCGCAATTGCGCAATTGAGGCGCGCCTCACACACGGTGAGGCGTACGCCTCTGCCAGGCTTAAAATTGCGTGCGCCTCGAGGCGCCTTTGGGAAGAATTGCGCAAAGGCGTGCCTCTAATTGCGCAATTTTAAACAGAGAATATCACTACTTTCAACTCTGGTTCAACAAGAGAAAGATTTGTAATTGTGCAAAAAGAGAGGAGGTGAAAATACCTTCACTGCCAAAGAGAAATGAAAATGA
>NW_021574199.1:0-225 GCF_001605985.2 Dendrobium catenatum
GTGTTTGATTGTTTTTGTTTTGTCTTTTGTGTTGTTTGGTGTTGTTTAAAATTTATGATTTTTTTTTTGAATTCAATTACCTCCCTATTTTCATGTGTTCATCAAATCAGGGGGAGTTTAGGAGATTCCTAGAATTTGAAATTATACATATAATAATTATTTTACCATCATTAAAAAGGGGGAGATTATTAAGAGAGTTGTTATTTGTATGTTTTACATTCTTGC
>NW_021574200.1:0-451 GCF_001605985.2 Dendrobium catenatum
CACAACTGCAGAAAGTAAAACACCGGCCTATCCTAAACCTAGAGTCGGTGATCCTAGCAAACCATCTAAAGTGTGTGGGGTAGGTCGTGCGGTTTTAATATGTCCTAAATAGGATTATTAGTTAAAGTCATTTAAAGTTCGATTGGTTGAAAAGTTTAAGGAAAATTTAGTTTGAGTTTAAATATTAATATTTTGAATCTTTTAAAATTTATTATTAATTATTTATTGGAAACCACATTTGTTTCACACCGAGGCCGTAAAGTTTATTTCACCTTCCTTGGGGCTAAGTCAATAGCCTCGTAGGGCTGGGTTACCTAGTGGTACCCGATATAATTAAGTGATTTGATTTGATTAAGGTTTAAGAATTAATAAAATTTATTAGAAGTGTTTGGTTGCTGATTTTTAAATATTTGATTAATTTAAGTTTGTCATTAATTGATTCGTGGCGTTG
>NW_021574201.1:0-504 GCF_001605985.2 Dendrobium catenatum
GGATCCCAGGGGAAAAAAGATGAGGCCTAAGGTGAGGCAAGGAAACCCATATGGGAACAACCGGATAGTCCACCTCAACATCCAAATTAGGGGACCATTTCACCACTCTCATGTAGCAGTTATGCACAAAATAAGATCTGTGGGAGAAAATCCGACAATAATCAAAGTCATTCACGAGTTTAATCAAAACATTCATGGGGTTAAGAACTGTGACCGAAAAATTGCTTAAAAGCTTCAAATTAAAGAAAAAATTTCTAATGACGTCGAGTGCAGGACGTTTAGCCGGAAACCTGCACACCAAAGAAAACTCAAACGGGGCAGCAAGAGAACAAATTTCTGCCTCAGAAATCAATAGCGCCGCTAAACCTTGGTGAGACGAAACACACAAATCAGGAAACGAGGAGGAAGACAAAACTCCAGACAAAGCATCCTTAAAAGAGAGGGGAAGAAGATCCCCCCAGAAAACTGGGATCCCACAGGCGAACATTCGCCATAAGAAAAGCA
>NW_021574202.1:0-285 GCF_001605985.2 Dendrobium catenatum
TCATCAAAAAAGACTAAAACAAACCTCCTCAAGTATGGCTGGAAGACCTGATTCATCAGGGCTTGGAAGGTGGAGGGAGCGTTAGTGAGCCCGAACGGCATCACTAAAAACTCATAATGACCGTCGTGTGTCCTGAAGGCTGTCTTCTGAATGTCTTCAGTCCTCATCCTAATCTGAAGATAACCAGATTTCAAGTCCACCTTGGAGAAGATGGTGGCTCCCCCAAGTTCATCTAAAAGCTCATCTACCATAGGAATAGGAAACTTGTCCAACACAGTCTCCTTG
>NW_021574203.1:0-218 GCF_001605985.2 Dendrobium catenatum
CATACACCCCTTCCCTTTCAAAATTTTGAATCAATCGTATTCCAAGTCCTTTAGATGCATGGGATGACCCCTTGGGCACCCAAGAGACCCCTCTTGGTGACCCAAGCCTTGGGCTCACTTGGGTTAGTCATGTGGCTTGACCCAAGTAACCAAGAAGAGGTCTCCCTTGAGCCATCTTTTCATCTTATCCAAATTAAATCCAAATCAAAGTGCCATTG
>NW_021574204.1:0-374 GCF_001605985.2 Dendrobium catenatum
TACAGTAGGGTGTTAACCTCCCTTTTGGCATCAGTAATCTACACAGTCTTGTCACTTGCACTTTGTGATTTGATCCACTTTGTTTGCATGTTGCGTTGTTGTGCCTAATGAAAGATCAATTGCGTATTTTTTACCTCAATTCGTCGTCGACTTTGAAATTTATTCATTTTGATCACACATTGTCTATTATCATGTCTTAAAATATGTGTGATCGGGTCAACGATGATTTGACGTGTATTTTGCGTGTATTTGAGCCTTTATCATGCATATTTGTTTTGTGCATGAAATATTTCGATCGGGACCTCGTTTTGTGAAACGAACTGCTCGAGTGCGTTCGGATCACTGAGATCGTCCAAACGGGCCCATTTGTGCCT
>NW_021574205.1:0-562 GCF_001605985.2 Dendrobium catenatum
ACGACATTAACCTGTGTGGAAGAGGTCGAGAGAATCCCTCTGGGATTAATTTTGCTTTGATTGGGAGGGGGCGAACACCGCGTATATCCCAAATTAAAAGTAGAGAACGGTTTATCTTTAGACCGTTATTGCCTTTATGAGGTCGAGATTAAGACCTTGCCTACGGAATAGAAGTCCAGCAAGGGACTGTATAAGGCTTGTAATTGATTGGAAGTATCCTTGCTGTTGCTGGGATATTCCTAAAATATCATCTTTATATAGAAAGCATTGGAGGATCTTTTTGACCGAAATTGATGTCAAAGTTGCCCCCCCAGACCGCATCTGATGCAACAATGACTGATGTCAGGAAATTGATAAGAGCGATCTTTTGATATTGGAGCAAAAGTTTCCCCCCAGTCGAGAACCACGTTCCCACAGACGGCGCCAAACTGTTGCGTCCAGGAGTATTCACGGCGGTAGAGAAATACCATATTTAACGTCTTAGTATTGTACAAAAATCCGGCACGCAATCAGATAAGGAGAGAGAGTCTAGCATTTATGAGACACCAAGATTTTTACGTGA
>NW_021574206.1:0-316 GCF_001605985.2 Dendrobium catenatum
ACTGTGAGCTCTCCCGGTCCGCCCTAGAAGATTTCTTACGTGGATCAAAAAAATAGGGCTTCTCGTTCGCGAAAAGGCTAAATAGAACGGAAGATTTTATCATTTAATAACCGGACACACGTGTCGGACACGCTTGTCCGATTTAAATTTTAATGTTTTAAATTCCGACACTCCAATGCCGTGTCGGACACGTGTTCATGCCGTGTCCGACGCGTGTCCGTGTTCGACACGTGTCCGACACTGCATACCCTCTTTAAGAGGCGTGTCGGTGCATCATAGGTTCTTCAACATGGAGATCATGACAAGCAAATTTTCT
>NW_021574207.1:0-832 GCF_001605985.2 Dendrobium catenatum
CCCCCCCCGCCTCTTGGTTAGCCTTGGACTAGTTCATAAGAGTTTAACATCCCTAACAAACTTTTAGGGGCCATTATACTCAGTTAGATGGAGGAGGTTGTCGAAGTTGTTGGTGAGATGAGAGGAAGATCCTAAGATAAATGTTCAGTTAGTAGTGGGTTATGGAGTTGAAGCTAGAAGAATTAAGGATAGTGTTGGATAGTGGGTGTTTAGTCGATGCCAATAAATGTTGGCGGTGTGTCCTCTCTTCCTACATATTTGAAAAATGACTTGTCCAGTAGGTGTAGTGAGAGGATGTCAGTTTGTCGTCTAGGATGAGGAACGACCATAGGTGGATGAAGCATTAAAATGGTCACGACCTCGTCCTCGACCACAGTTGGAATAAATAGCTATGTTAAGGTTATGGGAGGGTTTTCTTTGGATGAGTCTTGGGAGGGATTGATTTATTCACTTAGGAGCAGTGAGTAAAGGTCTTCAAGACTAACCTGTATTAATTTAGTTCTGATGGAGGTCTTGAAGGCCTGATATTGAGGAGGCAGTCCATTTAGGGTGTAGAGAAGAATGTCCTCACTATCGATAGAGCAATCAACAATGACAATGTTGTCGACCAATGTCTTCACGTTAGTAAGGTATTGAAGCATGGTGAGATTACCCAAAGAATAGTTATGAAGTTCATTCTTATGTTGTATAACTCTGGACTTGTTTGTTGTCAGCAGGCGACGTTCCAGTGTGCTCCAAATGTCAACACAAGTATCCAGTTGAAGAATGTAGGAGAGGATACCAGGTGAAATGGTGGAACATATGGCCGTTGTGAAATTTTGATCGATGTGAG
>NW_021574208.1:0-2019 GCF_001605985.2 Dendrobium catenatum
TCTAACATGATATCCCCTGTCCCATTGATATTATCAATAGTGGTAACAAATGAATAGGGAGGATTAAATCTAGAAAATAAATACATTAAAATAAGAAGTACTCGTACGACACTGAACCCAATAGAACCCAATCACGTACTTACGGCGCTCTGCTCCCAAGACGACCTTACAAGCAAACACAATAAATAATTGAGCTTCATAAGCTTATATTTTATTATCAGCAATACCCACTTCGGCAATTTAAGTAACAAACTCAAAGATATTCCATATATTGCCCTTTAATTGTTTTTCGACAAAGATTCAAGATCGCCAGTAGCACTTGGCTTGCCAATCATTCCTTCTTGCCTCAATGAGCTGGTGGGTTGCCCAGATGACCCCTCTCTTCGTCCCATCAGCCTCCCCAGGAGTTCGATACCAGCAGTGGATGGCTCAGTACGGAGCGCGCTCACAAGCATTCCCTATAGAATAAGCTCGTCGCCTCTCAACATTCCTCAGAAGCACAAGCGACGAACTACAAACACTCAATGACCACGCAACATAGCCTCTCGGCCGTCAAAGTACAGGCTCGCCCTCAACCAATTCGCTGCTTCAACCAATCGATGAGTTCAGTTCTTCACGCTAATGGATGTTTTTAGACCTCTCGTTCGTTTATAGGCAACGCTGAATCTACCTCGGAGTTCCGCTATGGAAACGTGAAGGACGTGCCGGAAGCTGTGGATTGGAGGAGCCAAGGGGCTGTCACTCCCGTCAAGGATCAAGGCCATTGCGGTACAAAAAAAATCACAGTCAATTAATAAAACATAAATTGTGTTGGAATCTGCTCTAAATTATTAAGTTTATTTCAAATTAGTATTAATCATAATGTATATTTAAATACTTTAAATATCATCCTCTTTGATAGAAATTATCTTAGAATATTCTGATTAGGGGTTTCAATTTTGGGTCACGGGTTGGGTTCGGGTCGAATCCGGAACTCACCCGATATTATTCGGGTCAACCCTAACCCAACTCATTTTTACAAATGGTTCGATTTTCTGGACCCGAACCTGATTTGCTTTGGGTTCTGGTCAACCCGACCTGACCTGTTTCAACCAAAACCAGTGCCTTTATTCAGCCAAATCCCGCCATTTAATTCAAAAATTTTGCCAAATCCTGTGCCTCTCCGTGACTACGAGAGCGGGCAACGACTACGCGGCAGACGAGGGCAACGGCTACGCACAAGGATATGACGGGCAGACGCGGGCAACGGCTACTCAGTAACGTGGGTAGTCATGAGCATGAGTCATTTTCCAAGTTAATCCGGGTCAATCTGAACCCGACCTGTTTCGAACTACTATGATTTTAATCCAATTATAGAATATTCTGATTAGAGGTGTCGATTTTGGGTCACGGGTTGGGTTCGGGTCCGGAACTGACCCGATATTATTCGGGTCAACCGTAACCTGACTCATTTTTACAAACGGTTTGATTTTCTAGCTTGACCCGAACCCGACCCGCTTTGGGTTCTGGTCAACACGAGCTGACCTGTTTTAGCCAAAACCAGTGCCTTTATTCAGCCAAATCCTGCCATTTTATTCAAAAATTTTGCAAAATCCTGCGCCTCGCCGCGACTATGAGAGCGGGCAGCGACTACGCGACAGTCGACGCTTGAGGGCAACGGCTACGCGGCAGGATATGACGGGCAGACGCAGGCAACGGCTACGCAGTAACATGGGTAGTCATGGGCATGAGTCATTTTCCAGGTTAATCCGGGTCATGTCTGAATCCGACCCGTTTCGAAACCGGGTTGGGTCTAACCCAAAATTTTTGAGCCGGGTTCGAGTTTTCTTTTTATATCGTGTTAAATATTGACAACCCTAATTAGGGATTCTGATGCGATTTTTATCTTGTGAATCGTACCTTCATTATGTACATGCAGGATGTTGTTGGGCTTTCTCAGCTGTTGCAGCCACAGAAGGAATCACGAAGATTAGCACAGGCAGCCTCATCTCTCTCTCAGAGCAGGAGCTGGTGGACTGC
>NW_021574209.1:0-301 GCF_001605985.2 Dendrobium catenatum
AGACAATAGTGATATCGGCCAGGATGATGTAACCAATTTTCTTCTGATCGTCCCAAATCGTCCCAGACTGATGAGCTGAATTTGTACTGATCGGCCAGGATGATATACCTATCGTCCTGGACGATAATATTGGTAACTTGCATTAATGAGCTCGTTTTGAGCTTTTCTATTTAAGCTTGGCATGACACTTTGTACAGTGACTTTGGTAGCCATTAAAGCTTCGTTCTTGTGGGGGAGACTTGAAGAGAGAGCTTAAAAGGGAGTAAGGAATGGGTGAAGTCTGAGAGGGAGAAGATCCTGT
>NW_021574210.1:0-295 GCF_001605985.2 Dendrobium catenatum
TAAATGTAATAATTGTGGATAAATGTAATAAATGTTAAGCCAAGGAAAACCCCTAAACTCGGAGGTATCGACCAGATCAAGAAGCGCGACTTAGCAAGGAAAACGAAGATCGAAACTACCTGCACCCTAGGGTTCGAAGAAGTGGATGAGAATAGCTAGGGTTTACATGCGGGCCAAAAATTTATTATTTTCCTTTAATGGAAAAGAAGTCTTAAATGGAAAAAGTGTTAACAATATTTACATGCTAGATTTGAATTCTATTCTATCTCCTACTGCTCTTTGTTTAAAAACTGTT
>NW_021574211.1:0-237 GCF_001605985.2 Dendrobium catenatum
AAACTCCTTAGGGTTTCCTTCTATGATTTTCATTCAATTAGTGATATCCGATCTTTATAATAACTGAATCTTCCTATGAACCCTTGTGCATAGTCTGAAGCTTGACAAAGAGATGGAGGATAAGTAGTCGATAAGTGCCGGCATTCCTCCTCCGCCATCTCTGACTTCTCACGAAAAAATAGGAAGAAGGAAAATTGAAATCTCTTTCTCTCACTAGAAAATGCTTAGAATTTCACT
>NW_021574212.1:0-813 GCF_001605985.2 Dendrobium catenatum
AACTTCTCATATGATACCTCCATAAAAGAAAAAAAAAATAGAAAAATTAAAATTCAAAAATATTAGTTTTTTTTTTCTCGTTGTGTTTTTGCTTTCTTTTACTGTGTTTTTGTCTGTTTTTCTTTTGTTTTATTTTTTAGTGCCTTGATCATCACCATCTTTTCCTTGATTTTATTTTCTAGTCACATCGTCCTGGCTGATACTTTTATCGTCCTAGACGATAGGACAAAATCTCTTCAAATTCCATCTGCTGGTCTTTTCTGTGCTTGCTGTATGTCATCATCCTGGACGATACCACATCGTCCTGGATGATCTGATTGAACTCTGTTACAATCATGATGATAGTCCTGGCCGATAGAATATTTTGTCTGGCCGTTGCATTTTATGTGCATCGTCTTGGCCGATACACTGGATCGTCCTGGACGATCCACGTGTCAGCACGTTTGAATCTTTAAAATCGGCCCCGGACGATCCATTATTGGACAATCGTCCTGGCCGATCCACTGTTTGTCTTGGATGATACACGTGGCACAGATTTAAAACATTTTAACTTTGGCCGGTATGATCAATTATTGTATATCGTCCTGGACAATACACCTAATCAGCCCAACGATCGGCTTTGTTCAACGGTCATCTGGCCTGACTCCTCGGGTTGATCGCCTATATCTAATCATCCTGGCCGATATCTGATCGGCCTGGACGATTAGACCGCCTTTTTGACCAATCGCCCTGTACGTAATTATTGAGCCATATCGGCCTGGACGATTCTGCAATCGGCCTGGCCGATATGGCCGTTTCTTTAAATTCTGGCCG
>NW_021574213.1:0-540 GCF_001605985.2 Dendrobium catenatum
ATATATGAGAAAATTTAAATATTTAAGGGTCCAAAACATTGGTGTTAGGATCCACCAATAGAATAATATCTCATTATATACATCAAGTTCTTACTAGAGAGTCAAGCACACACTGCAAAATAATAATCTAGTCAAATCTTAGAGTCTTTATAATTTTAACCCTATAGGTGGATCCTTATTATGGTTTAAACTTCCATAATAGACAGGACTAAAAAAATGGTAAGATCCTTACTATTGTTTAAACATATCATGTGTGCTCACATATTAGAAGTTGTGACTCCATAAACTTAGAAGAGATCTATATCAAGCCTTGATCTAATACAGGCTTGAGGATATAATAAAAAGTAAGAATTTCACACAGGATAAAGATGGTTATGAGAGGTAGTTGATAACTTGAGAATATCAGTGCTCTCAAATACCCGTTCCACTCTAGACTAAGGTGATATCTAACAAAAAATCAACACAAACTTGATGAGAATAATTTTTCATAATCATGAAAGTACTAAGACTAGGAGGTAATCAAGTATGTGGGTAGCTCAA
>NW_021574214.1:0-326 GCF_001605985.2 Dendrobium catenatum
AATCTAAGTTTTCATATACATTTTTTTTTACAAAATAGACATTATTAAGAAACTACATGGCTTTAGGTTATAATTATTAGAGCAATAAATATAATTCATAATGATTTTCTAAATATATAGCTCAAATAATGGGCTATATAATTATAAATTCAATCATAATTATAATTAAGCTCTAATAATCTTCCAAAAATTAGAGAAAACATATCATATTCTCAATAACATGCCATTTAAGTTTGAGTTTGATCAGAAGCTTATTTGATGATTAATTAAAAATACTTTAAGAAAAGGTATATTTAAAATTATTAAAAATATATTAGTTATGAAGT
>NW_021574215.1:0-201 GCF_001605985.2 Dendrobium catenatum
ACAGTAGATAGTTCTCTTACAGTCAGTCCAGTTCCTAATTTAGTAATGATTCCAGTTGATGATCCAGTGGTTGATAGTTTAGATCCATGTGTCATTCCTAGGCTTCCTACACAGGAGTCTGAGGACCTTACCCTACCTGATGTAGGAGCTATTTCCCTACAGGTTCCTCCTTCACGTCATGAGGTATATGTCCCTCTCCCT
>NW_021574216.1:0-329 GCF_001605985.2 Dendrobium catenatum
TCCCTCTCATCACCGTCTCCTCCGTCCTGCATTCCTGGGCCTCCTCTACAACCCATCAAGTCGACCAGGACAAAGCCAAGCTCGATGACCTAAAACAGCGACAAGCTATTAGCTATCACAACTAGACCAATCACTCCATGATCTCGAGCTACGCCCGCAGCACCTTCTCCTCTATGACTCCCTTTCCATCTGGAAGATGACTGGCTTCTCCACATGGTCCGTCCACGGCAACCAACCACAGAGACAGATTTTTAAGAGAAAGGGAAGGCCAGCGAAGAGTGTCTCCGGACATGGGCTGGAGGATGAAAACAAATGAAATAGGTAAAGAA
>NW_021574217.1:0-212 GCF_001605985.2 Dendrobium catenatum
TGCATATTAAGCCTAAATGGAAAAGAAGTCTTAAATGATAAAAGTGGTAAACAATGTTTACATGCTAGATTTGAATTCTATTCAATCTCATACTGTTTTTTTTTTAAAAACTATTTCTAATGAATCATGGCTTTGGCATAGGAGACTTTGTCATTTTGGTATGAAAAACCTTAGAAGAATTACCCAAAAGAACTTAGTGAGAGGTATACCAA
>NW_021574218.1:0-319 GCF_001605985.2 Dendrobium catenatum
AGCTTAGAGTGGAGGCAAGGTTACACTTGGAGATAATACCATAAAAAAAGTGGTTGGATCTGGTATGATTGGAAATTTGAAAAACTTTTTCATAGATAATGTGTTATTGGTTGAAGGCATAAAACATAATTTGTTAAGTATAAGTCAGCTATGTGATAAGGGATATAATATAAATTTTTTACCTACTAGCTGCATATTAAGCCTAAATGGGAAAAAAGTTTTAAATGGAAAAAGGGTAAATAATGTTTATATGCTAGATTTAAATTCATTTCAATCTCCTACTGCTTTTTGTTTGAAAACTGTTTCTGATGAATCTTGG
>NW_021574219.1:0-304 GCF_001605985.2 Dendrobium catenatum
GAAATGAGTCTAATGGGAGATTTAAATTACTTTCTATGTTTTAGCATCAAGCACATTGAGGAAGGGACATTTCTTAGTCAAACTAAATATATTAAAAACAACCTCAAGAAATATGAAATAGACAATGCTAAACCTGTTAGTACACCAATGAGTTCCTCAGTTCAGTTGGATAAGGACCCTAAGGGAAAATCTGTTGATCAAAATAAACTTAGAGAAATAATTGGATCTTTACTTTACTTGACTGCTAGCCGACCCGATATCATGTTTAGTGTTTGCTTGTATGCTAGATTTCAATCAGATCCAA
>NW_021574220.1:0-207 GCF_001605985.2 Dendrobium catenatum
GGAAGCAAGAAGCCGCTTCTTCGGTTCCCGTCGCTGTTGCACGACTTCGCCTCCCCCGTCGGCGTCGTTCCTTCCTTCTGGATCGGAAGTTACTACATTTTGATCGGAAGCAAGCAGGAGGAGCTCGCTTGCTGTGTAGGTAACTTTCTCCCTTGCTCACGCTTCTCGGCCGAATCCCGTGGATCTGCCGAACCCGAGAGAGAGAGG
>NW_021574221.1:0-220 GCF_001605985.2 Dendrobium catenatum
ATTTGTCCACAGTTTTTTTTTTGTGACTATATTGAGGATAGATTTATCTCTCTATCATTAGTAAGGACATTGTTTTTTCAAAGATAAATATAAATTTAATTAAAGACTTAAGAATAATCATTTGTATGTTTATTTAAATTTGAAAGATTAATTATATGCTTACATGAGAAAGATTATTTAATTGTTACTTGATTTTTTTTTCTAAAAAATATTAGAGCAG
>NW_021574222.1:0-314 GCF_001605985.2 Dendrobium catenatum
GAGGTTTTAATGTGTATAAATCATAGAATTTGAATTATAGGTCAATATTTTAATGTTGGTTCTTTTTTTCCTAAGGGTTTCAGTTTTCAAATATGGTCAAAATTATAATCAAATTTTTTACTTTTGATTTTGGGTGTTTGAGCTTATAAAAAATAATTTAATACTTACATTACAATAGGAAATAGAGTATATTATAAAATATAGGAAAATAATAGAAAAGTAAGCACTTTATGAAAAAGTAAATGTATTGACACATCCAATGTCTAGTGTGTACTAGGTCATACGAGTGGTGAACCTTTTTTTTTTTTTTTTTT
>NW_021574223.1:0-576 GCF_001605985.2 Dendrobium catenatum
CACAACTTCCTAAGGTTATATATACTGCTTCAGTAGTAGAAAAGGCTACAGAATTATATTTTCTGCTAGACCATGAAACTAAAGAGTTTCCAATAAATTGATAAGTTTTAAAAGTGCTTTTTCTATCAACCCTACATCTGATAAAATTTGAATCAGATTATCCAATGATTTCAAAAGAAATGTTATGCCTAGGATACCAAATTCCTAAGTTTTGAGTTTCTAAAAGATATATCAAAATTCTTCTAACATCAATCAAATGGGATTCTTTTAGATCAGCTTGAAATCTAGCATAAAGAAAAATACTAAATATAATATCAGGTATGCTAGTAGTTAAATAAAGTAATGATTTAATTATCCCTCTAAATCTCTTTTGATCAATAGATTTTCCTTTATAGTCCTTATCTAAATAAAATGTGAAACTCATGGGAGTACTTATTGGTTTAGCTTTATTCATTTCATACTTTTTAAAGATGTCCTTAATATATTTTGCCTAACTAAAAAATATGCCATACCTTTTTTTGCTTTATGATAAAATAAATAACGTAACTCAAGTCTCCCATCAAACTCATTTTAAAT
>NW_021574224.1:0-332 GCF_001605985.2 Dendrobium catenatum
ACAAGATACAAACACGATAACAATACGAAAATTCAATAATACGTTCTCCCCCTTTGACATTATCAAAAAGAGGGGAGGCACAAATAAAAAATAAAACAAAAGACAAAAAAAAAATTCTAATCTAGTGAAAAAAAAAACAAATATTCTTAAAATAAGAAAGTTACCTCTTAGTTTTAATCAAAAACTTAGTAGAATTGGAATGACAACGCATAATCCAGAAAAAATAAGAAATTCAGAAATTGTTAATCCAAGCTCATGTTCTTTTAAAGGCTAAAAAAACTTTTTAATTCAATAACCAAATCAAAAAATAAACAGAAAAAGAAACATTAATT
>NW_021574225.1:0-570 GCF_001605985.2 Dendrobium catenatum
GGACCTTATATGTCGATGGAGCTTCTGGGAACTCTGATGTCGGTGCTAGAATCTTATTAATCTCCCCACAGAAAGCTACACTCGAATACATACTTAGATTGAAGTTCTCGGTAATAAATAACATCGCCGAATATGAGGCTCTGATCGCTGGATTGAGGTTGATAATTAATTATGAAGTACAAGACTTGGTGGTTCACACTGATTCCCAACTAGTCGCCTCTCAAGTGGAGAGAGAATTTGATGTCCACCATCCTTTGTTGGCCTAGTATTTCCAAATAGTTAAATTCCTGTTGGCCCAAATAATAAAATATCATATCATCCTTATCCTTCGGGAGCAGAACGTAAGGGCTGACACTCTCTCCAAGCTGGCCACTTCTATGATAGGAGACATTTTCAGAAGAAAGCATATTAAGGAGATCCACTTTTCGAGTGTTCAAGGCCATGGGTGATTCAATCAATAGATAGATCGAAAGAAGCTTCTTGGATCGACCCCATTCTCACTTTCTTACAAGAGGGTGTTCTTCCTGAAGACCCGACAGTGGCAATATGACTTTGGAGACATGCAACAAA
>NW_021574226.1:0-211 GCF_001605985.2 Dendrobium catenatum
TAAATATAAAATACAAAAATTGTATAAAATAAAATTATATTTTTTTTGTACATGACCTGAAACGAGAGAGTAGATACAGGGGCAGATCCACCTTAAACCCAAGGGGGCAATTGCCCGCCCCTAAAAAAAAATCTTAATTATATGATTATTTAGGTAATTTATCTCCCTCCATCTATTTATTTGTCTTTATTACAATAATTTTTAGGAAATT
>NW_021574227.1:0-326 GCF_001605985.2 Dendrobium catenatum
CCCTCTAAATGATGATCTCCCTGATGAACAAATTATAAGTTTAGAGGAGCAGGAAGGAAATACCTGGGAGTTATATTTTGATGGTGCTGCATCTTCACAAAAAATTGGGGAACCTCAGGAAGTAATCCCATGGAAGGTCGGTATCGGGTTGGTTTTCATAACCCCTAAAAAAGGATTGTTGCATTATTCTTATCATTTATTAGAGCCTTACACTAATAACGAAGCTGAATACGAAGCTCTAATAGCTTGTTTAGAATTAGCAATATCAATGGAAATTGGGGAAATCAAGATCTTTGGAGATTCTCAACTTATTATTAATCAAGTTG
>NW_021574228.1:0-348 GCF_001605985.2 Dendrobium catenatum
TATTTCTTAAAACAATTTTTTGTATAAAATTTTTAATTTTTAAACTAAAAAATTGTTTTAAGAAGCAATAAAAAGCCATCCCAAATGAAACTGGCCTAAGAATTTATTTGGGAAAACTTTTTAACTGTTGTCTAAAGCAATTTCTATTATTTTTTTTTAAGGAATTAAAAAGTTAATAGTAAGCCAGTATATTAAGTTCCATTTAGATAGTTTTTAGAATTATGATTTAAAATTAAAACATTTTGTCAATTTTTTAATATTATGATCATATATATATCATTAATAATCACATGTGATTATTAATGATATAATTAAAAGTTTTAATATAGATATTTGAAAGCATGCATG
>NW_021574229.1:0-226 GCF_001605985.2 Dendrobium catenatum
CAGCTTTTGTCGTTTCCTACAGCATCCCTCAATTATGCAGTAGCAATTATCACCTATTTTCTCAGTGCCACTGAGTCCATAACACCACCAATCCAAAATAGCCTATTCAGGCAAGGCCTAATTAACATTCAGCTGCTGTTTTACTTCAAAAGAAAAGGAGAGGCCCATTGACGTGTAAGAGCTCACTACACATCTTTTCCAACTCATTACTCCAGCTCATTATTCG
>NW_021574230.1:0-671 GCF_001605985.2 Dendrobium catenatum
AACATTATACTCGACAAAATTACATATTATATAATAAATCTTTATTTTACCAATTTAAGACCTCTATCTTTCAAATCTTTTCTCGATTATTATAATTTCTCACCTAATTCAATTAATCTGTCACTAAATAAAACTTAAACAAATGTTAAAAACATATGCCAAAGTACCTTACTTTAAATATCTCCATCATGAATACACAAAAATATGGACTCAACAATACTCTTGGGTAACTACATAACTATTTTTAATATTAATTAGTAATAAATCATATAAATTTTAATAACATCAACAAATATTTAACACAGTTCATTTTACCTTAAAAAACATCAAATAAATTAAATGATACTCGATCATGTCTTCCAGAGGTAGATAAAAATCATATGAAAATCTTTTTTTTGTTTTTATACTTCTCTACTAATTGTTTTAACATAAAAAAATTGCTTCCATGATAGGACTATATGATATGAAATAAAATCAAGTATTTGAAATTTATATAAGTTTTCTAAGCATATATTTCATTACTCACTCTCATTGCTTCATCACACGCCTCATAAATTTGATTCATCTATAGTCAGCACAATTTTGAGGTTTGCCTTGATTCTTAAAGATTGATACCGAAATATTTTTTTTCTTCAAATATTTGATGTCATCTTAGTCTTCAAAATTCGACC
>NW_021574231.1:0-286 GCF_001605985.2 Dendrobium catenatum
GGAGGGGATTTCAAGGGACTGTGGAGGGGATATTCACTCGGTTGCTCCGGAGAACTTGCACCTCAGTACCATCGGATTCAAGGGTCATCTTGAGGAAAGTTTTTGGGAAGAAGAAGATCTCTTTGGTGTCAAAGGACCTGGCTCCTCTGCCGCACCGGGGAAGGTGAAAGTGATTTTGTACAGGCTTCTCCACCTTGTTGTGGGGGAAAAGGGAGAGTCACTTTGTGGTATTAGTACAATACTCGGAGAGTACCTCCGGGGAGTGGACGTAGGTCAAGGTTTGACC
>NW_021574232.1:0-1255 GCF_001605985.2 Dendrobium catenatum
AAATTATGTTGGTCCACATACATGATTTTACAAAATTTTGAGTAAATATCTTTCACCATCTGATGGATTTATTATATTTATATGACTGATTTGCTCATATTATTTCCTCCTATTCCATAATTTTTTTGTTTTATCACACAAATAATTTTTCATGAATTTCTCTATACAAATACTTCTTTGCCTCTGACTCAGTTTTATTGAGATTAAAAAACTCAGTCAACATAGTTTTTTTCCCGATGTTAGTCTGAACTATATCAAGTAAATTTTTACCGTCTTTATAATAAACTGATTCAGAGGCATTGATACTACCACTGAAATTTTATCATGTCCCTTATAAATATACTTCACTTCTTTGATACTAGAACATATCTCAACATTTATGTGACAATTATATCTTGATAATAAATTTGGATTGTAAGGAACTACCCAACAATTATCTAAGAAATAATATCATACTTTTACTTTATGGCCATCTTGTCTTCTTCGATAAATGTGATATGATTCATCTCCAAATATAGTTTGGTTTAAGAAAGATCTTGGATATTTAATCTTATATAATCCTTTTTCGTGCAAGCATTGTTTTTGTTTAAAGTTCCATAGGGACCATGCAACATATGTTTTACAACATACTCATGTAGACTCTTATATTTTGAAGGATCTGGTAATTCTGTAGATATAATTCTATCAAACTGTATTAGAACTATTATCTTAAATATAGTATTCAAGATAATTCAAAAGGGAGCATTTGGAAGTCCTTTTTTTAAATTCAATAACATATATACGGGCAGCTATAGTACCAAAAATTGACTTATTTAATAATTAATCCTTTAAATCTTATAATTTAGCCCTAAAAATATATGTTGTTAGGTCAGGTCTATCTTGTGGTTTTTGACCTGGATTTAACTCATTTTGAATTTCTTGCCAATCATGATTACATGTCATTATTATGAACATGTCAAGTTTTCCGAAGTGTTGACAAAGTGCCAACGCATCTAAATATCTTTGCCGTATATCACAAGGTCGGTCAATGAATGAAGGTGGAAGTATAATTCTTTTACCAATATTATTACTTTGTGTTTGGGAATAGAATTGGATATTACAAAGGGTCATATAAAGTATATCCATCAATTTTTTTACCAATTCCTCTAAAAGATCTAAATCTTCTAACATTCATTTGATTATTTGTTTTAGCATCAGTGTTATAAATATATAATTGGAATTAACATGAACCATTTGAACTTTTTTTAACAGGAGG
>NW_021574233.1:0-235 GCF_001605985.2 Dendrobium catenatum
CTCGGCCCTTCCTTACTAGGGGGATGCAATGAAGTCTACAGCACTCGATCCCGGCACCCCTCTGCCATGTGTCCAACCTTCCCTCATTCCAGGCAAATCAGCGGTACTCCTTCATATTCAATTGGTTGAAAAAACTTCCCCCCCAAGCCTTTTGTCCACACACCTTTAGGTAGCCGTCTTGATAAGTCCAAACGGACGCAAACACATGCGAACGCGCATCTATTCCATTGTATAG
>NW_021574234.1:0-800 GCF_001605985.2 Dendrobium catenatum
GCTTTCCCGATAATTCACCTGAGGTGCACCTACATTTGCCTTAAACTGTTCACAAATTAAAATCCAATAGTAACCAAATAAGAACAGAAAATATCTGAAAGGCAACATTAGTGAGATCTGCAAAACTTTCTAACAGTAAAGAAAGCATCAAGTTAGTTAAACAAGCATAAGAAATACTACACGAAGAGGTAGGAATTAGAATTTTTTTCAGGCTTTAAGATACATAAGGATTTGGGCTGAATAACATCCCTAACCAAGAGAATCAGATGGATTTTGTATTGTATCCCATCCCTAACCAAGAGAATCAGATGAATTTTGTATTGTATTCTATTTATGAACAATGTTTCAAGTAAAAGAAGAAATTAACCGTGTCTTTCAGATTAAAATAAAATATTGACTTACAGGATTAAAAGAAAATAGTGACTTACATGTTCACATCTGCTTATTGTTTGGTGGTTATCATACCAAGTATCGCGGTCAGGACATAACCAGAGGCGACTTCCGAGCAGCGAACTCCTGTCGCGAGCCAACATGAATAGGAACTTATTCTTAACTTTATAATAGTAGATAGATGTAATTCATATTAATAATCCTAAAAGTGAAATATTTTTAGGCTAAAATAGCATCAAATTCGAATATTATACTAATGCAATATATTCTTGCTATCACCTACACTTATTCTTAACTTGTTCTTGCTATCACGTTTGTTGAATTGGACCTATAAGGTTCTACTGTCAAACATTCTAAGTTTATAATTCAATAAATAAAGAACAAATAAAGAAAAGGGGTTAAAAAATACA
>NW_021574235.1:0-216 GCF_001605985.2 Dendrobium catenatum
CACATGGGAGCAGGGAGGAAGAAGGGAAGACTACGGCATGGGCTATGGAGAGCCAAGAGAACCCCCATGGAGGGGGCTTCAAAATCCTTACCCGGTGGAGAGAAGGGGAAGACCACAAGGGGAGGGATTTACTCAGGGGACTTGGGGAGATGGAAGAACCTTCCACCGAGCTGACAACTGCATGAGGAAATTGAAGATCCCTATTTTTGAAGGGGA
>NW_021574236.1:0-339 GCF_001605985.2 Dendrobium catenatum
ATAATGTTTTTACATAGCACATATAAACTTATACATAGAGTGTATAATACTTGTATATAGCATATACAAACCTGTACATAGTGTGTAAAATACTTGTATATAGCATGTATAAACTTATATAATTCTCGTATAATACTTGTACATAATATTTATAAACTTTTACGTAGTGTGTATAAAACTTATACGTACCATGTACATAGTGTGTATAATGGTTATATATAGTGTGTATAAACTTATATGTAACGTGTATAATTTTTATTTATAGTATTGTTGACCTCATTTTTGTATGAGGTCACTAAGGACCTATCCAGACTCCAGATCAATCTAGAATCCATATCC
>NW_021574237.1:0-217 GCF_001605985.2 Dendrobium catenatum
TGTCAGTGCTTAATAGCGTTATCCCACTTTGTAAGGTTCTATACAGATCATAAACTCTAATATCTTTTTTGGTTTGGAGATAATAAGCTAAAGCTTACTTTATCTAAAGCAACTTTGTTATGTTTTGGAATCTAATATTATCAAGGAAAGATGTGAAAACTAGTTTATGCTTACAGGCTCTGCTTAGAAAAATTAATAGGTGTATTGATAGCTTGGT
>NW_021574238.1:0-215 GCF_001605985.2 Dendrobium catenatum
GAAGTTGGGATGTTAACAAGCTTAACGAAGTTGTTCCTACTTTCATTACTGATACTATTTTAGAAATCCCTCTTCAGCTTCATGAGAAGGATATTATTTTATTCTCTATGTCTTCTTCGGGTAACTTTATTTTAAAGGAAGCTTGGAATTCCTTTAGAATTAAAAAGGATAAGTCGACTGTTTACTCGTCTATCTGGCATATTAATTTTCCCTTA
>NW_021574239.1:0-201 GCF_001605985.2 Dendrobium catenatum
TATGCAAAATAATGCATCTTAAACTACCCATTATACCTAGCACATAATCAATTCTTATAGCTCTTGCATACGTGACTTCCAAATCTAGATTTCTCTTTTCTATTTCCTCTATTTTCTCTCAAATTTCTCTTTTTTATATATTTCATGATTTGGCCAAATGAATGGATAATTTGATTTAAAAAGTATTAAATAATTCTTTAA
>NW_021574240.1:0-322 GCF_001605985.2 Dendrobium catenatum
CTTGTAGTTCAATTAGGTCCAATATGAGTTCAAGTTAAGTTCAATTTCATCTCTTATTCTTGTCAGCTTCGGTCCACATTTAAGTTCACTTCAGTTCGAGTCCAGATAAAGTCCTCCATTTGGTCCAACTTGCTTGATTTCAAATGTCCAAGATCATGTTCAAGTATTTTTTTGTTCTTATCATTTGATTTTCAAATCAAATGTAAGTTCAAATCTTATATTTTTAAATTTTATTTTAATTAAGTTCAAAATTAGTCATTTGTATTTTTTCCACAAGTTCAAGTTCAAGCACAAGTCCAAGTACAAGTTTCAGTCCGAGTTC
>NW_021574241.1:0-210 GCF_001605985.2 Dendrobium catenatum
ATGAGCATGTGGTAGTGGGCTGTTTTAAATTAATTCAAGTTATTCAGATTTTGAACAAATGGGGATTTGAAATCCCATTTTTTTATAGATTTGATGAATGTTGTACATGGTTGAATCAGTGTGTTTCTAAGCAACCAGTTTTGGGAAATATGTATTGCACATTGGTTTTTTTTTCTTGGAAATCAAGAAGTAAAGGAATTTATGGTGATG
>NW_021574242.1:0-520 GCF_001605985.2 Dendrobium catenatum
GAGATGGCATAAGGAGAAAATAGCAAAAAGTGATATTTTTTCTCATCTATCAGATGCTAAAGCGTGGAAATATTTTGATCGAGTGCATGCTTCATTTGCTGCTGAACCCCACAATATAAGATTGAGATTACTGATGATTTTACTTCTTATAGTCAAACAGCTATACCATACTCTTGTTGGCTAGTTATATTAACACCATACAACCTTCCACCAGAGATGTGTAACACTACTCCGTTCATGTTCTTAACTCTGATTATACCTGAACCACATAATCCAAAAGAAAAAATTAATATCTTTTTGCAACCATTAATTGATGACCTCAAATTATTATGGGAAGGAGTGGTCACATATGACATATTAACAAAACAAAATTTTCTCCTTCGAGCTGCTTTGTTGTGGACCATCGGTGTTTTTACAGCTTATGATATGTTGTCTGATTGGAGCACAACAGGAAAATGAGCATGTCCTTACTGCATGGAGAATAGTAAAGCTTTCATATTAAAACATGGAGGGAAAAATA
>NW_021574243.1:0-313 GCF_001605985.2 Dendrobium catenatum
GCAAACAAGTGCATTACCTTAAATGTTAGTTGATCCTATAGGAGAACTCTAGATGGGGTGATTTTTGCAGAGGCAGACCTAGGAAAAGATTCTTCATTGGTTCGGATGTATTCCTAGGAGGACCCTTAGCCAAAGTATTTTGGCGCTTGCTAGAACTTGCCATTGAAGGAATTAAAAAGATGAAAGCTTTGAAAGAGATGTGTGAGAATGACTATTCAGAAAAATTGCCGTTAATTTTAAAGAAGAACGACTGTTCGTACTAGACGAAATTTTTGTTCGTCCCTTACGAATTAAATTCGTCCCGTATGAAAAT
>NW_021574244.1:0-268 GCF_001605985.2 Dendrobium catenatum
AGTTGGCAGGTAGAGCTAAACTACTTTTGAGGACAGTATAGTTGCAATAATTCAACAAAGGATCTTCAACCTACGCGGCAGTTTGATTCCAAGAAAATACATGTTAAAATGATTTCAAAAAGGAACATAGAAGAGGAATGACTGAATTGAAATGACTTGGAGCACTTAGTTAAAAAGATCTGCAACATACGATCTCTCTACGAAGACAGATGTATGTACCACATACCACTAATGGGTAGATGCAGAAAGACTTCAGTAAGTGCAGTAT
>NW_021574245.1:0-410 GCF_001605985.2 Dendrobium catenatum
ATCCTTAGATTCAGTGATTGCAGTGATTTTAGCATCATATGACAAAGGTAAGCATCTCAAATTCTTATTTACTTTTTTATAGTTTAAAAGTTCTCTTCCTAATGCATGCAGTGAAGTGACTATCTATATAAACCTAGTATACATGTCATAAATAGATTCAGATGGTTTCATACAAAAAGGTTCATAGTCATGCAAGAGAATATTCAAACGAGATTGTTTCACTTCATTGGTTCATTCATAAGTGATATATAACCTATCCCAAATTTCTTTACCAGTTGAACAAGTAGAGACACGCATGTAATCCTCAGATTTTAAAGCATTGAAAAAATAGTTCAAACATTTTGCATTAAATTGGGCTAAATCTCTTTCATAGAAAGTCCATTCAATAAAAGCAATTTCAGTTTTAACAC
>NW_021574246.1:0-441 GCF_001605985.2 Dendrobium catenatum
TGAGAGTATTCTCTCATACGTTCCTACTTGGGCCGAACGAGTAAAGAAGAAGAATGGAGGGGGCGAAGCTAAGCAAGTGGTTCCTCTTGCGTGCATGCGACCTGTCCTAAGGCAAAACAAGGCGCATTAGGAGCTCTCCCTGCGAACGAGTGAGATTGATCGAGCGTTTGGGAATTTCGAGCAGAGCAAAGGCCTTCTACATGCAATCCTGGGGCCTATTTGAGTACGGAAGAGGATCGGGCAAATGAGCCGAGCATAGGACATCTTCCTATGAGCGTCTTGATCAAAAGTTGCCTCTTGCATGCGTGTTTGGATTGGACTAAGCAAGAAGAGGTAAGCGGCTGAAGTTTGGAGCCTCTTGTGAATCCCTGAAGCCTCCCGCAACCCTAAAATTAATTTTATTATGTTGTTGTGCATTCATTACCAGTTTTCCCTTATTGT
>NW_021574247.1:0-207 GCF_001605985.2 Dendrobium catenatum
TGAAAGCCTAGGAGAGGCGATTGCAATACCCGTCAGCTTTTGGAAGAGTCAGCTTTTGGAAGAGTCCGAAGCTCGCGGCTCCACCCTCGCTCCCCTCTCTTTCCCCTCAAAACTCTCTCCCTCCCCCCACATCCCGCCGGCTCCCAGTTCTCACCGCCGCTCACCCCTCTTGTTCTCCTCAAATCCCCCACTACCAGAAAACCCCCC
>NW_021574248.1:0-226 GCF_001605985.2 Dendrobium catenatum
CAAGGATGTGTAGTTCAAGAGGTTTCAATCAGTGACTTTATAATATGCAAAAAGATATACCTAACGCCATGTATGGTGTATGAAATGGCTACAAAATATCTCTAGATCTATTGATGTAATGCATGTATGTAAGTGAAGTGTAGCATGAAGTAAGGTGTGTAAAAACAAATGCATGCATGACATTCAGAATACAGAAAAAGTAAATAAACACACCCTAAGGGTACCC
>NW_021574249.1:0-392 GCF_001605985.2 Dendrobium catenatum
CTAGAGTTCATGTTATGGTTTTCAACCCGTTTAGTAAACATATTAAGTTGACTCATAAGCTCATTTTTTATCTGAAAAATGCCACATAAAAATATTTTAAAATTAAAATAAATTTTATTTTATATGAAAATACAAATACAAATAATCGCAATTGGTCCTTAAGTCAACCGAATTCATTTCTTGGTCCCATCAAACTAAAATCAATCAATGCCTAGACCAATGCAAATTGGATTCATGATGTCCTTTTTGACTAAGGAGCCTTTGCATTCCAAATTTTCTTTGGAAGCTCTAAGCCTCCATCTCCTAAAGTCATGGGAATATATTTCTAGCCTATCATGCTTCAATAATCTCATCACATGCAATATATGGAAACTAGAAGAACACGACTTCCA
>NW_021574250.1:0-255 GCF_001605985.2 Dendrobium catenatum
TTAGGAGGAAGCAAAAGGAGTTGGGTTCTCTACCTTGCCGGGGTGGCAAAAAGGAGGTGTTTGTAAGGGCTTCTCCGCCTAGCTGTGGGGCTAAAGGAGAGTCACGATTGTAGTGCAAAACTATGAGGGCGCCTCCGGGGAGTGGACGTAGGTCGAGTTGACCAAACCACTATAAACCCATGTGTTCTTGTTGTTACTGCTTCTGCATTTAAATTTACACATCTATTTTTCTGTGGTGATTTTGATTTATGATAT
>NW_021574251.1:0-238 GCF_001605985.2 Dendrobium catenatum
CTTATCATTATTATCATTATTATTAGTCTTATCCTAATTTTTTAGAGTTAGCTTTATGAACCCTATTCTTTATTTGTTTCTAATGAGTTCTATTTTAGATGTTAAATATATTCTTATCAAATTATTTTGAATAATTTTTATTCGTGTGAACTTTAATATATCCTTTTTTCATTTATAATCATCTAACATTAATTAGACTTCGTTTGGGACGACTTTTTTACTGTTTTTAAAATAGAGT
>NW_021574252.1:0-207 GCF_001605985.2 Dendrobium catenatum
TAATGCCCCATGTTTTTTTTTTTTTCTTTTTAGGTTTTTCAGGTAAAAAGTTTTAGTGTTTTCTCAGTGTGCTGGATATTCGTGCATCACTAGGACGAATTATTCTCTCACTCTATCGTGTGAATATTCCAGCCTGCAGCAAGTTTAATGATTGAAATTTTAAACTTTTTCAAATTTGAATAAAAATAAAAAAAATATTTTTCAAAC
>NW_021574253.1:0-302 GCF_001605985.2 Dendrobium catenatum
AGGTCGCCTCACAGTCTGGTAGTACTCATCCAAACTGAGTAACAGTCTTTTTCTCCTTGGGCTTCTTCAGTTTGGTCTTCCTCTTGGAGGATTTCATCTATCCAGACTTTGAAGTACCAACTTGATTGGAAAATTGTTTTGAAGTAGAAGATCGTATCACCGGCAGTGCCTTCAAATCTATCATTGACTCAATAGGAGACTTCCACTTTACACCTGAAACTCCTTCAAGCTGGTTTAACATTTTCACAGTTTTCTTAGAGACCGTAGTCTCCCACCGTTCTTCTTGAATTGGCTTCTTTTCT
>NW_021574254.1:0-327 GCF_001605985.2 Dendrobium catenatum
CACATTCCCTCAAGTTACATAATCATCTAGGATCAGTTAGATGTCTTCCCTCTAAATTACATTTGAACATACAGAAGAGCAAAAAATCATAGGAAAATGGATGAGAACAATAAGATATGCCAACATGGATAATCATATTATATGACTTGGTTGTCTTCTAATTTGTGCTAAGGAAGATTGCTATGGGCTTGATTAAGTGGATTTGCAGTACAACTTCACAACTAGAAGATTTGAATGGACCATCCCTCCCTACCTACCTACCTCTCAAGCACAAAAAAATAAATGTAAATCTAATCCCACACATGAAAGTGTGGTTCACTAATTACT
>NW_021574255.1:0-291 GCF_001605985.2 Dendrobium catenatum
CCAAAATTTACCCCGGAACTTATTCCGTTAAAACTCACTCGCTGAATAAAAAAGAAAGCGCGGCGGGGAGGCCGGGGCCGAATTTTCGGAGCCCACAACTGTATTGTGAGAAATTCATATAGGATTGAAATCAATTTTTTTCAATTTTCTCATGATCCAGTTGTCAAATTACGCTCAATTTTTTGTGGTTAGATTTTGAACATTTTATACACCATATGTTGTTTTATTGAGTCATAATGTGCTCAGGATTGCTGTGAAATGAATTTTCATGGTGATGGGTCCATTTTGGGA
>NW_021574256.1:0-1420 GCF_001605985.2 Dendrobium catenatum
ATAAAATGCAACCCTTCTTATGCATGGCTTCAATTACTACCTTCTAAGATCTGTTGGACAGGGTGGAAAAATTTGAAAAGTTAAACTTATCAAAGTCTGAAAGCGTCCCTGATAAATCCAAAAAGGCTAAAGCTTCTGATGCCAGAAAGAATGAGATCTACTCTGCATTCCCTCCAAGACCTGATAAAGGTAAACGGGTAGTGTATAATGTAGACAAAGGAAAGTAGCCTATGCAATATGAAGAAAAGCCAAAGCAGGCTTACAATCCAACTCCTCAACCAAAACTAGTTCTTGGAGGAAATGACAAACCTCGAGCCTTTCCTGGTGGAGGAGAGCGTCGGAGGCAGACGGCAGGAACTGGTGATAGAACGTTCCCCTCTCTGAAGGAGAAAATGAATAAAGAATATTCGTTCAAGAGGGAAAGTGTCGCCAAGATATTCCGACAAGCACTCAAAGCTGGTCTAAAATTGCCAGAATGCAAAAGACCTGAAGAGTCTAAACACAGTGGCGACCCAAACTACTGCCCGTATCATCGGGTGGTTAGCCATCCGATTGAAGATTGTTATGTCTTCAAAGATTGGTTGGAAAAGCAATATAAAATGGGGGAATTGACATTATCAGATAATGTGTTAGTTCGCCCCAGAAAGGAATCCACCCGGGTAGTCACGTCCTCTTTCGTACTCCCATCTAAAGAAAAAGCAACAAAAGAACCTATTCAAGGTGAGCAATGGAAGACTGTGATCTCCAAGAAGACAACAAAAATGCTGAAGCAGCTAGAAGGAGTTCCTGGTGTATAGTGGAAGTCTCCTACTGAGCCGGTACTGAATCTAAAGTGGTTGCCTGTATCACAAGCATCCACCTCTAAACAGCAACCTGGCCAGGCCAGCTCATCAAAATCTGGAACGTCAATGTCAAAGTCTTCAAAGAAGAAAGCCAAGTTCAAGAAGCCTGAGGCAAAGAAGACTGCGACTCAAAAGGCTATTGATGGTTTGGGTGAATATTACCAGACTGTCAGGAGGCCTATTAAGCTCGGTGATTTTATGAAAGAGCTTAAAATAGATGAAAAGGAAGAAGAAGCTGAGGCCGAATCTCTTCCTACGGAGATATGCCGAGTCATCTCAGCAACACCAAAGATAGCAAAAAGGGAGAAATACGCTGAAGAAGCGGCCCCTGAGTTTTGTCTAATGGTATCATCAATGGAATTCAGTTCAGAAGATCTATGTTTTCCAGAGGATGGAGATTCAGACCCAAGCATATAATCACAAATGAAACAAGTGAAGTTGGGAGACGATTCTGAGTCTACAGACGAATCCCCGGACGCAACAATGGATGACTCTGAAGATAATGCTTCATCAAACAAGTCTGAATAAGATGAGGTGGCCTAGGTGCAGTTGAGGAGTGGCAAAGTACTGCCGCCTCC
>NW_021574257.1:0-446 GCF_001605985.2 Dendrobium catenatum
AGGGAGGAACTCACAAAGAGAACAAGTAGTAAATTTTATTTCATCAAAAACTCAAGCTCATTACAACTCATGATGCCTCATATAAGGAGGCCCAAAATAATAAAACTGAAAAGACAGAAATGCCCTCTGGGCTACATAAGCGAAATAATGCCCTCAGCGGCAAACTAGGAAAACTAAAGAAAGTACATATGACATAAGCTGTAAATAAATCAGAAATAGAGACTCTGGATCGTAGCCGTCGATCTGCGCCGCCGGCAATGGTACACGTGTCGAAATCTGATGTCCCCATCACTTACGGTTTAGTATTCTTCTTGTTAACAAAACCAAATAAGCAAATCAGATAGTTGGTTATTGCTGCTCCACTGCATCCAACATCTAACATTCCCGTTGGGTCATCCACATCCTACGATTTTATCTACTATAGCTAGATCTGATCCTACTTTATG
>NW_021574258.1:0-250 GCF_001605985.2 Dendrobium catenatum
GAGGGAGAAGATCCTGTGAGGGGGGGAACTCAAGGGAGTGTGGAGGGGATTCCACAAGGTTGCTCCGGCGAACTCGCACCTTTGTACCATCGGATTTAAGGCTTGTCTAGAGGTAAGTTCACCAAATAAGAAGATCTCCTTGGTATCAAAAGACCCGGCGACTCTACCGCACCGGGGAAGGTGGAAGTGATTTTGTAAGGGCTTCTCGCTGTTGACCCCATTTTTGTGTGAGGTCACTAAGACCCTTCCA
>NW_021574259.1:0-311 GCF_001605985.2 Dendrobium catenatum
TCTTAACTCTCTAATCAAGAACATTTATTTAGTCTATTTTGCAGACAAGTATAGTAATCCGTGCATAATTTGAGAGACATTTGAAAGGAATGTTAAGTAAAAGGAATGTATTGTATTTGAAATTTTATGGACTTATTTGGATGAGTATAAAATAAATATAAGTTATTATTATTTTACTTGAAGGAAATTGAATGCATTGTAAAGTTCAAAATGGCAGTAGTTGATGGCCGACAGCTAGCAATGGCAGTTAGTAGTGGTTGGGGGCATCCGACGGCAACTAGGAGAGGTCGAGGGAGGCCAGTGGAAAGCTA
>NW_021574260.1:0-251 GCF_001605985.2 Dendrobium catenatum
TCCTCCCATTTCTGCTCTGTTTTTGCCATTTCGTTTTTTGTTTTGCTCCAGGGTGTCGATCCTGCAGAAGGAGGCGCTATCAGCTGGTATCAGAGCCAACACCTGGAGGCGGAATGACGGATAAGGGCAAAACACCAGCGGCGGAGGGAACCCGAACGATTGATATGCTGTGGGCAAATCAAGAGAACGCCAATCGGAGGATTGACGAGGTTGTTGCCGAAGTGCAGAAACTGGCTGTGGACATTCGCCGG
>NW_021574261.1:0-206 GCF_001605985.2 Dendrobium catenatum
TAGCAAATCATCTCTTAAAGATAGCTCCCACGCCACAGAGCTCTTTAAACTTTCATAACAGAATTTTCTCTATACAACTTATGTCTATTATATTGTAGCTAAAAATTAACTAATCATGGGAAAGCGCATTATTTATAAAAGATGACAAACATGTGTGGACACATCTTAATTTGGCCAAAAAACTATGGTTTTTTTTTTTTTTTTTT
>NW_021574262.1:0-201 GCF_001605985.2 Dendrobium catenatum
TATTCAAAATTAAATCAGAATTATCCAAAATTAAATCTGAATTATCTAAAATTAAATCAGAATTATCAGAATTATTCGGAGTCATCTCAGTATGTGTTACAACTAAATCGGGATCTTTCAAATTTAAATTCAAAGTGTTCGAAGTCCGATTGGTTTCTTTCGAAATCACATTACTATCATCCAGACATACTTTGTCCAAAG
>NW_021574263.1:0-216 GCF_001605985.2 Dendrobium catenatum
CATAAGATCCCAGCTAACATAATGCAGACCGGCATTATCATCACATTTCCTCCATATGAATTCCCTGCATACTTTATCAATTTCGTACAACACCTTTTTAGGAACCATAGAATTTGTAGAATGGAATGTTGGGTATGATAATAACACATATGATAATAACACATAATAACACAATGTTGGAAGAGCTTACCACCCCAAACACCAAGCATACTCATT
>NW_021574264.1:0-298 GCF_001605985.2 Dendrobium catenatum
TCTTTTCTCTTTTTTTTTTTTCATTTTTTTAGGCTTGTTTTATTTTTGATTGATAGAGGAAATGTTAAAAAAAAAAAAAATTATTTCTCACATATTTTATTGTTAACCTGGAATAATCAAACTTAAGCTATTTTAGAAAATATTTGAAAATGATCTTACCAATATTAATTTCTAATTACAATCAAATAATAAAATCTTTTAAAATTTTAATTTTTATAAATATCAATATATAACTTTAAAAAAAAAATTCAAAACGGTTAACAAATTTCTGAGCTAATTCAAAATGTTATATTCATGT
>NW_021574265.1:0-1832 GCF_001605985.2 Dendrobium catenatum
TTGGTGCTAGGGATCATGCAACTATAATAGATAAGCGTCAATACATTGAGTCTGAGGATAATAAGTAAGTTCAGTTTATGTTGTTAAGTTTCTTGTATTTTGATATATTATATATTATTGACAAAAAAATTAACCTGCAGCTTCAATCCTTTAAGACCACCTACTCACAAAATTCGAGATATTATAAAGAACAAATATGATGCTTCTTACTTATCATGGAAGAAGATCCCAAAGGAAATTAGGGATATATGTTTTAGAGAATTTTAGTTATAATTATTTAGCATAATTTCAAATATTTAATTTAATTTATATTAATATTTTTTGTTATGCCTATATTTTTTTACATAAAGAATTTAGGTGGTTTCCTGAGCATAACACGAGGATCATAACAAATTTTGAGAGGAGAGGAGCGACTCATCTTAGGGACATATTCACGAACATTAGAAAGTCTAGGTAGCATCCAATATGCATTGGAGAGGGCATATGGGCAGATCTGAATAGAGCTTGAGCGATCTCTGAGTTCATAAAAATAAGAGAGCAGAATAAACATAACAGAGCATCTGACTGTGGGGATTTAGGAAGTTCTCTTCATTCTGGTACATCGACCCAAATTTTTTAGTATCATACATGGTCAGATGTTGTTGGAAGAAGACAAAGGGGGAGGGTATATGGCTTGGGTTTGCAAGGCTATGCTTATGAGGGCAATTCATCCACCTGAGTATTTTATAATCCTAGTGGAGCTAAAGAAAGTGTAAGCTAGAGGGTTGCAACACTGACGAGAGAGATATAAGAGATGAGAAAGGTTCAAAATGAGATGCAGGAAGAGATGCGATCATATAGAGATGAAAATCAAAAGAAGAAAGTGCAAGAGCAGCCATATGCATCACCAGATAGCGAGGACACGGAGGAGCATTAGTATTCTTTTTTATTCGATGAACTTATGATGAACTTATTGTAAACTTATTTGGTTATGAACTTATTTGATTTCACTTATTGAACTTAGTTATGAACTTATTTGGTTAAACTTATGAACTTATTTGGTTTCACTTATTGGTTTGTTTTAATGAATATATTTGTGATAATTATTGTGATTGACTATAGTGACGTGTTGCCAAAATTTGTGAAAATTGATATTTTTTTGTATAGGTTTAGAGTTTAGGGTGAAAATCAGTAAAATAGAGGGCAGGCTATCAATTTTTTTTTTCAAATGCTTACAGGTTTCTGGCGGACAACTGGCGGTTTGGCCACCGGAAATGTCAATACTGGACGGCTAATTAAAGCTATCGAAAAACTACTAAAACTACTAGTAAATCTCGGTGGTATACTAACGATATTCGACCGTACACCGGCGACACACTGGCGGTCTCACTGCCGATAATTCTTTTGGTTTTAACCGTTAATAATCCACCGGTAAAATCACCGATGGTGTATCGACTGTCTATGCTGTAATAACAATGATAATTATACTGGCGGTTGAACGACCGATACGCCGCCAGTAACAAAATCGACGGTAATGAGTGATTTTCCTATAGTGACTATTATTGTATTATTTTACTACTCCTTCCACTTAATTATTATTGATATAGATATATATACCATTTGATACCACTGATTCACTGTACTGATATTATGCATATGATACACTGAGCACGTGATATAGAATGTCTGAATAGCATGTTTACATTCTTATATGATTTTACTGCATTAAATTGATTTTATTAGTCTTTATTGATGTTTTGATTTAATACATTATATGATTTATGTACAGATTAGTATTACATATACGATGATTGCTTTATAAATTTGACATTCATACTAGTTTACTATTTTAC
>NW_021574266.1:0-528 GCF_001605985.2 Dendrobium catenatum
TGTAATGAGCGGTACCGAGCATGTAATGAGCGGTACCAAGCATGTACCTAACGAATCGGATGATTTTATTATTTAATAATCGGACACGCGTGTCTGCTTTTAATTTTAATTTTTTTAATTGTGACACTACAATGCCGTGTCCGACATTGCATACCCTCTTTAAGCGAAGTGTCAGTGCATCATAGCTCCCAACACTTTTATGTGCTTGGTGGCTCAAGTTTGTAAATGATTCATGGAAAATTTGTGGTGAGATACTTCGATCATATCCTAGTTTATATACTTGCACTCTAGAGAATCATTTCCATCATTTACGTCAACTTTTTGAGGTCCTACAACAAGAAAAGTTGCAAGAATTAAATTCATGTTAATTTTACGATATTTCTATATTTATATGAATCCATATAGATGCATCTAAATATAGAAAGCTTCTTAAATATAGAAATATAATTAGTAATTTGATGATATATTATATATCAGATGAAAATTTTTGTTATTAGGTTAGCTATAGAATAAGTTTGTTAACTCTAA
>NW_021574267.1:0-303 GCF_001605985.2 Dendrobium catenatum
AAGACTTTCTTCAATAGAGTTTTAATTTAAAACATGAGAGTCGTTAACTTGCATTTCGTTTCCATGGTTAATCATCAAGACAGAAGCAGAAGGATGTTTTTTATTCATCTTCTGACCCTTCGCCTTTGATGGGGCAAAGTAAAAGTCAGATAACAAAAGAGGGGAAAGGGTTTTAACACCCCCATCCATCATCCTAATACATCTCTTATCTACACACTTCCTCTCTATAAAATCAACTTCCTTTTCTTTTAAACATTTGACAGTACTTCCTGTGACTACTGGAGAGGAAAGTGGCTCAACATC
>NW_021574268.1:0-305 GCF_001605985.2 Dendrobium catenatum
ACCTCCATACTCCATAGGATTGTTAGCAGATGATGCTTCATCGGACTTCACCGTACTCAAATGTAATTACAAATGGGTGTAACAATTGTATTGCTCAAAAGACAAAGATAGAGCATAAATTGCTCTATTCCAACATAATTCATTTAAAAGGAAAAAAAGAACATGTATAGCTATATTACATTAGAATTTAAATTCCCAAAATCGGTATCTAATTAAAAAAGGCAAAACAGAACTTAAACAATTCTATTCCAACATAAAGCAAAATCCCAAAAATCTGTAGGCATTCAAAAGAAAAAAACAGAACG
>NW_021574269.1:0-3430 GCF_001605985.2 Dendrobium catenatum
CCTCGAAAAGTTATTCATGTCAAAGTCTCGAGCATGTTTATAATAAGGCAATCTTTTTATCATGAGACATTTAATCAATTCTGAATGAACTATTTCAAGTTGGAGGTCAACCTCATAACATCAAACGGACATTATCCTATGCATGATTATGTCAAATGATTCCTATCAAATATGATTCATTGTTGCATTAATTTCATGAAAATCATATTAGGATTAGAGTGCAACCTGATTACGACCCACAAGGGAAGTTGATGCTAACATCTCAGGCATGATTGTACTCATGAAATTCCTTCCAGTATAAATACAAGGCAATTTTATGAACAATCATCTTTCATAAAGCTTCTATCAAATTTGAGAAATTTTTAAGTGAATCCCGAACTCAAAATAGTCCCCAATTGGGCTTCTACTTAGGCAAACTCATAGTACGACCTTGATAAGGGTGTAAGGATTTAAAGATAGAGTTGTTTGAATACATTTTTTAATTAAAAAAAAAAAAGAAAATAAATATAACTTAAGCATGTCGGCATGCCGTCGAGGGAACCGCCCGTATAAAACAATGAAAAAATAAAAAAATAAGGACTTGCATTCATTTTTTTAAGGATCCTCATCAGTTTCTTTCTCTGTCTCTGGTAATCTCGATCAAGTGTTCTGATCGAGTAGCTCTCCCGCTCCTCTGCACCAAGTAGATCCAATCTGTTCCACAAGCAACTACAACATTCTACACTTCTACATGCTAGAAAATACACGCGAACACCCCCAGCCTCCCTTATGGTCGGCACCCTTTATGTCTGCCTCTTGTATACTCGTGCTTCCCATTTTCTTTGCCTGTAAAGGAGCCACGTCCGGTGAGCCACCTACCGTTCGCTTGGCCTGCGAGCAAACCCATGCCCAATCGACCTCCATCCACTTCATCTCATGTGAACAAACCCACGTTCGAATGGTTCTTTGTCCGCTACGTCTTGCACAACAGATTGCACATGCCTTCAACATTTCGCACCCGAACTACCGCTCAAGCTCCAATTCTGAGCCCTAGATCTGAAGCCTTATGCACACACATATGAACACTGTCTACATCTACTCCACTCATGAACGGACCAGTACAAATGAAATTTTGCTGCCGCACCTCCCTTAAACACGAACTAGCTTAGGCCTTGAGATCCCTCCTCCTTTATTAAGCTATTTCAAACCATATGTATGAGTATGGAGGGGAAATTGGTATATGTGTTTGTATTTATGCCATCGGCTGTTGAATCCTAGTCAGCTGGGAGGGATTTGAAAGGGCAAGTGCCTTCTCTACCTCCTCTCGCAGAAAGGGGATATTGGAAGGCTGCCGAATTTTCCTTAAAATCTTTATTAGAGTTGTTCGAGAGTGTGATGTTTAATTTGTTAATTAAATTAACTAAAATTATTGGATTAATTAATTAAAATTTTATTCTATTTATAAATACAAAGCAATTTGTTAATCAGCCTGATAATTGAGCCAATTAATGAAAATAAATATTGACCAGTTAATCAATTGATTAATTGTGTAATTGATAAATGATAGGTGCTATCTTTAATTTCTAGTTGTTAACAGACATATCAAACAAAAAAACGAATGAATATTAATAATTAATTAAATGAATTAATATATATTTTAATTAATATTTATAATAATAAAAAACTCTTAAATTAAACTAACTAAAAATCTTTCAATCAACTAATAATTAATGATTAATATAAAATAAAATAAAACTTAATAAAATAGAATAAATATATTCTATTTAAAAAATGAAGATGAAAGCTTTAATTAACTAAATAAATTGATTAATTAATAAAAATACATTTAGAACTTCCATATAAAATATGAACTTATAATTAAAAAAAAAATAAAACCTCCTTTAACTAATTAACCAATGATTAACCATTTTAAAACATAATTAAATTAAATTCATTTAAAAAACATAATGAGATTAAAAAACTTTAATTAATTAATTAATTGACTAACTAATTTATTAAATTAAATCATAATTAAAATTAAATTTCATTTGATTAATTTAACTAAATAATTAATGCAATCAATTAAAAATAATAAAATAAATTAAATCAATGTTTGCACTAAAATTAATCCCGGTACAACTAAAACTCAAGCTATAACTGAAACCCCAAACAAATTACAAACAAACTACTAGCTACAGACTCTAACAGGCTTACAAACTGCAAGCTTCGATTCTGGCAAGTTCCTTCCTATGCGGGCTCCAAATACTTGTAAGTAGATAAACAGGAACAACTCAGTGCTGTAAGCAAAACTACATTGCTAAACGGGAAAATTATTGTAAACAAAAACACTAGTGCAAAAATAAGGAGTTAGTAGAATTAGCGAAACTAGTATGGAAACAAAACACTATACTGTAAACAAAAATTCTAGTGCAAAAATAAAGCGCTAGTATTTTAAGAAAAATCACCACTAAAATAGAACAAAACACTGGTGGCAAGGCAGTGAAGTGTGCAAAACTAAGTAACTAATGGTTAACCTAATATGTAACTTCTAGGTGAAGTAGTAAAGCCCAGTAAATCCTATTAAAAAAATTCCTTAAGAGATCTTCCAAGGAAGTAAAATAACCAAACCTAAACTTATAGGCAATATTTAATGAAAGCAGTAGGTTATATCCTATATGCACCGACACGACACGCAGACACGGACACGACACGAACACGGGACACGGCAATTTTTAAAAAGTGGACACGGGTGCGGCGTGGACATGGCATAATAATTTTTTAATATAATATATAATAATTTTTAAAAAAATATGACATGGACACGGCGTGGACAGATGGCTCTTTTGAACCTTCACTTAATCCACCCCCGCCAGCAGCATAGCTCATTTTGATAACAAACCAATCACACATATTAATACATCAAATTAAATTGATATGAAGTGAAATCAAAATATCCCAATAATAAGACAACATGAATACAACAATATACCGGTCTGTCGGGGGTCCAAGCGCCCCTAGCGGGGTTCGACCTAACCGGTCAGGTCGCGGGGTCAAGGGGCAGCGCCAAGCATGTACTGAGCGGTACTGAGCATGTACTGAGCGGTACCAAGCATGTACCTAGCGATATCTCATTTAATAACCGGACACGCTTGTCCGACACGCGTGTCCGATTTTAATTTTAATTTTTTAAATTGCGACACTCCAATGCCATGTCGGACACGTGTCCGATGCGTGTCTGTGTCCGACACGTGTCTGACATTGCATACCCTCTTTAAGTGCCATATCGGTGCATCATAGGTTATATCCCAATCAAACCTACAAACAACTTCCAATGGAAGCTATAAGACTTGCCCTATCCTCTAAAATCCCAAGCCACTTTTAATGGAAGTCGTAAGACCTACCCTAAACTCAAATTACAGGCTACTTCTTGCTGAAGCAGTAAGGTGTGTTT
>NW_021574270.1:0-207 GCF_001605985.2 Dendrobium catenatum
TGATATTTCGATTTTTTAAATTAATTTTGGATTATTTTATAAAATCTAAAATGATTAGAATATTTGGAATAAAATTTAAATTTTATTCTATTAATCTATTTTGTAAATGTGAATTTTATTAGTTTTTGGTAAAACTGCTTATAGAAAAATTTGCAAAATTTCATATTAGAACATTTCATTTTTAGATTTATATTCATTTCAAAGGCA
>NW_021574271.1:0-208 GCF_001605985.2 Dendrobium catenatum
AGAGAGAGAGAGAGAGAGAGAGATAAAGAGGGATTGAGAAAGAGGGAGAGGGAGAGGGAGAGAGGGGGGTAGAGAGAGAGAGGTTGGAAGGGTGGGAGAGGGAGATAGGAAGAGGGGGAGGGAGATAGAGAGAGGGAGGGAGATAGAGAGAGTGCGAGAGATGGAGAGATATTGAAAGAGAGATGGAGAGAGAGATTGAGAGAGAGAG
>NW_021574272.1:0-876 GCF_001605985.2 Dendrobium catenatum
AATCTTTCATCGAGTACATCGCACAAAGCATAGGATACAAGGAGCCAAAATTCTTAAAATTTGAGCTAAAGCTAAAAGCTACTGATTACGACTAGTTGCTGAAGCAACACTGCTCACAACTATCCTCAAATGCTAGGGGCATTCTAAATATTTATTAGGTCAACATCGTGCTGCGTGCCGAGATCTCCAAATAAATATTTAAAATCCCTAATAATACCAACAATATCAGTCCAAAACTCAAGCTCAGAGTACAGCTCTAGCGCACGGCTCAGTACAACTCAGAGTAAAAAAAAAGAAAGAAACACTGAAAAAAAAGTCATCCATATATATTATAATCATTATGAAGTACAAGTACACTGAGACTCGAAATACTAAAGGAGTACAGACACCACAAAGTACAATTCTTAGGAAAACAAAAGACAAGCACAAGTCAGGAGATGCGAGCCTGTAAACTCTCTATCTTTTCAGTAACCTCAGCCAAAGTCTGAAACTCTAACTGAGCAGTATAAAGCTCCTCCACAGCCCGTGTCAGTGAAGAGTCAGCTTCCACCATCTCCTGGTGCAAAGCCTGGTGGCGCTGCTCCTCCCTCCTAGTGAGGCGATCGCGCCGGTTGCGCCCCTCCCTTAAGTGAAGCCTCTGTGACATCACTTGTTTAGCATCTCTCCAAATGTTTTGCAAGCGAGTCGTCAGTCTGTCAAACTCCTGGGTCATGCTGAAAGAACTTTGATGATGCCTCCTCAAGGCCATAGCACTACTGTCAAACCTATCGTGGATGTCATCAGCCAGCCTCCATCGTATAGCAACTCTCCCCTCCAGCTCTGGAAGTGTAGTTCTGGTCCGCAAGATAGAAAGGGACCTCAATCTCCAGATGTAAG
>NW_021574273.1:0-326 GCF_001605985.2 Dendrobium catenatum
ACGCACGCCCTCTCCCTCTCTCGCTCTCCTTGGTGTTGCGAAATCCAGCCAAACCCGTCGCCTCTCCTAACTTCGAGCGCTGCAAGGTAAGCTTCTTCTTCTACCCTTATTCCCCTCGTTTTCTCTCATTTTAACTCTAGATCTTGTAGTTGATTTAGTGGATGACAAGGTACATCGATGTAAAGTTTATTTTGGCTATAACTGAAATTGTGAGTAGAACTTTTATGGAATATTTGTCACTGCACATCTAGTTTTTGTGCTCTTAATGAATAGATTCGTTCTTTCAGTTGAATGTCGTGGTAATTTGTGATGATCACGATTGACTT
>NW_021574274.1:0-229 GCF_001605985.2 Dendrobium catenatum
GCTTGGAAGCTATTGTTGTAGGCAAATTCAATTAAAGACACGTATACCTCCCACTTACCACCATAATCCAGAACACATAATCTCAGCAAATCTTCTAAGGTCTGGATTGTTCTTTCTGACTGCCCATCTGTCTGAGAGTGAAAAGCTGTACTAAAAGTAAGCCTGGTGCCCAAAGCTTCATGGACTTTCTTCTAAAATCTGGAAGTAAATCTCCCATCTCTGTCTGACA
>NW_021574275.1:0-341 GCF_001605985.2 Dendrobium catenatum
AAGGACAAAAATTAAGGACCTGTCTAGCGAACTTAGATGTTTTCTAGGGATTAGGATAGATCCCAGAACGACATGAAAACTACAACATTTAAACTTAGTGACATCTAAAACATCACTGAATTTTCTAGGAATTTTTAGGAGCTTTTAGAGCCCTTAGTTAACCAACCCTAATTAACCTGTTAAATAAGGCCCCGAGACCTTCCGGAAAATACAATAAATACACCTTAGGTCAGAAAATTACCCATAATACCTCAAACTGACCAGAATCTGATCCTGGACTTTAGATAAATAGGGCTCCTTAGTTTGACTCTAGGTTGACCCCTAATTTGACCATAGGGGGA
>NW_021574276.1:0-489 GCF_001605985.2 Dendrobium catenatum
AGTCATGCAGTACAAGCTAGATAATACAGTATGATTAATTCATAAAACTAATTATTTCATTAGTTGTTAAGCCCCATTCTCTCTATAACTGATCATACAGTACCATTGTAAGTCGTAATTAGTACAAAAATTTAATCTTTAAATTTTTCTCACTCCTTCTATGTGTATATGCACGATCACCCAATTGCATACACTCTTAGGTGTCCTGACTCAAGAATTAGAAAATAAAATAAAATAAAAGTATACACTTTTTAAGAAATATTTTTATCTTTGTAAGGATCTTCCAAAATTTTCCCACTTCTGAGTTATATATTATGCCATTATTCTTCCAATTTGTTATAATATTTAACCTAGCAAGATACCCTATATTATCTTCAATTTTTCTAAGAGTATTAGATTTATTATGTAATTAGAGTTCTAGTTGCATAACAATATTTCCCAAGGATGTATTTCTATTTCTATCATTATGAAATTGTTAAAAATTTTAGT
>NW_021574277.1:0-212 GCF_001605985.2 Dendrobium catenatum
GCCTCCGACGACGCCAATCATCCTCTCTTTCTTCCCTCCTGATGGACTCCCGATGCAGCATTCTTCCGTTGCTACCAAGCAGTTCCACCTCCTCTTCCCCTTCCGGCTTTGCCTTCTCCTTACCCTTGCTCCCACTACCTTCTCCTCTTTCCTCCGCTGGCACAGCTCTTGCTTTCCCTTCCAACAACTTTTTCATCATCTCCTCCAATGCC
>NW_021574278.1:0-257 GCF_001605985.2 Dendrobium catenatum
GAACTGTGTATCTTCAAATTTGGGGCCACAGCGCTATGAGATGGGTTGATGGTTTTTATTTCTCTTTTCTTGTTAAGGGTTGTGTACTTTTGGTATTTTTATTGGGTATCTCTTTGTTAGTACTTGATAGAGAACTTTGTATGAGTGAGCACAAACAATAAGAGAGTAAGAGAGAAGAGAGATCTGTACTATTTCTTCCAAAATTTCATATTGAATTTTTTACTGTGTGGATTCATTATTTTTTCTCAGGTTTCAAA
>NW_021574279.1:0-893 GCF_001605985.2 Dendrobium catenatum
TGTGGATGGGTCAATTGCGTAAAGCCCTTGAAACAAAGATGAAAACCCTTTATAATCAACATTCCTTTTTAGTCTACTTTTTAGTCTTCTCTAGAAACTTATAATTGGCTAAAGTGGAAAAAGAAAAAGAAGAGAAAAACGTAAAAGAAGGAAAAAATGAAAAAGAGCAGCATCCTAACCTCAAACATGTTGTTCATTGGTGTCCATCATAAATAGGTTGTAAAATTTGATAACAATCTAAAGGTAGAGGTGAAGGATGGAAAAAAAGGAAAATAAATAAAAATGAAAAATAATATATGTTTATAAAAATGCTAGTAGAACATATTAATTTGGATTCTAGTTTGGGCGAGGAATTATTTATTTTTGAGAAATAACAATAGGATGTAAGATACTTCACAATTGTTTAACATCCAAAGCTTGAAATTTCTCTATAAGAAGATAGTGATGTGGATGAGGTCAAAATTTTTGAGAAAGATAACAGAGGGGGGTGGGGGGAGTGGTTGGGTTAATTCTTTTAAAAACTTTCTGTTTTGTAGAAAATCTTTACTAAAAAATAAATTTTAAAAGATGTGGAAGCTATTAAATAACCCAAAATAAAAGTAGTAGCAAGCATGATTTTCTTTTGTTTTTCAACTTCTAAAAATCAAATACTTTTTTTTGCTTTACTTTTTCAATTTTTTTAATTTCTTTTCTAATTTCCAAACCTAAGATCAGCCAAAACTAATAATCAAAATCTATTTCCACAAATATAATCACAATGAAAATAAAGTGCACTAAAATAAATTGTAAGTAAAGTAAATTGTAGGAACTAAGTAAATGCAAACCAAGTTTTATTCTGGTTTAGTCAAATTAACCTATGTTCACTGTCCAAAGTGTTGATTCTATATAGGTTG
>NW_021574280.1:0-286 GCF_001605985.2 Dendrobium catenatum
AATAGATAGCACTCCAACATTTCTTCTGAACTAATAGTTCATAGCTTTTCTATAGCCCAATATAACGAATCACAAAATATCACACCTAATTATAGTCTTATAAAACTTTTTATTAAAAAACTGCTTTAAGAAACTATAAGAAAGTCATTCCAAAATGAAGCCTAAGGTTTCATTTCGGATGGCTCTCTTACTGCTTCTTAAAATAGTTTTTTTAGTACAAAAAATTTAATTTTTGGACTAAAAAACTGCTTTAAGAAACAGTAAGAAATTATCTCAAATGAAGCAC
>NW_021574281.1:0-261 GCF_001605985.2 Dendrobium catenatum
GAAGATCTTTTGGATGCAGAACAATATACCTATAAGTTGTAATCAACAACATATAACGAATTGTATAACATTCCTACAGTCATCAATAGTCTGCAAATAGACACATCGATCTATTGTAGATCATTGAATTTCATGTGTCATGAATTCAATGAATCACCAACAAAGATGAATGAGAGAGTTGTAGTGAACATGACTCATCTATGAAACAATCATGCAGGTAGATATATCTGTCATCTTTAACCAGAAGAGTTTGACATGCAA
>NW_021574282.1:0-505 GCF_001605985.2 Dendrobium catenatum
ACTAATTTAATAATTTAATAGTTTTAACTTTAACAAATTTCATTATACATATTTTTAACTTTTATTTTCAATAATCTAACTAATTAGAAACATTTTATTAAAAATTTTCTCTCCATTCAATTTTTTTTATCTGTCCATCCCAGCTCCCACCTCAATTTTCAACCTCGACTTCCGCTCAGAAAAAAGGTTGGTTTAGTCCCACACCGTTAAATGAAATAAGATTATGCTATATATAAGGAGCGATACTAGCAATGAGATTGATGCGTGGAGGGTTAAGCTCAGTAGTCGGGGTGGGTTGTGAGCGGGTCGGCTCGATTAAAAAAAAAAAACTTTTGATTTCTGCTCGTTTAACGAGCCACTCGATTAGAGGCTTGACGAACTAAAAATTAATTGAGCTCGAACCTGAACACGAGATGAACTCGAAAACTCTTCCGTAAAAATATTATTTTCTTCCTCTAGCGATAGAACCATCGTCGAACACATCTTTCGTGCCTTCCCCCTACTT
>NW_021574283.1:0-281 GCF_001605985.2 Dendrobium catenatum
TCAAGGCTATGTTCATCTCCGGGAGCCACCCGTCTGCCGCTCTCCGCCATCTGGCTCTGATACCAAATCTGATGTAATGGAATCCTGCACAGAAAGTTAGCCGAGCAAACAGGAAACAAATCAATGGAACAGTAAAGACTATTGGTTATGTATTTCTTGTGTAAAATGAAAAAACTGCCCTCTCTTCTTCCTCCCTAACGCATATACCTTCTTCTGTGATAAACGCCTATTCTAAAGATAGCATTGATACATCATGCAAAAATTATCTTGATCGGGCACGA
>NW_021574284.1:0-1429 GCF_001605985.2 Dendrobium catenatum
AAAATCTGCTAAAAGTGTACACTTAACACGTTAATCATCTGCCAAAAAACCCTTTAATCTTAATACCTCACTGCCCTAAGCTCAATGGGGAAGCAAGGATTCTGCCTCCAGGCATCATTATGCATCCTCACCATACTCAGCGCCTTCTCCTTCGTCGAAGATTGCCCATCCACATGGATCAACCCGAACAACTTCTTCACCGCCCCACACGCCATCATTCCCTCCACCACCTCCTTCCTCGGCAAAAAACTACAAACCAACCACAACACCTTAACCCCCAGCTTCGTCCCCAAATCATGGTCCCTCCCTATCTTGCTCGCTACCGCTGCAATTCCCATCCTATGGTCCGCAAACGCCAATCTCCCCTCAGCGCACTCACACAACCTCTTCAGCAACAGCAACGTCTTGTCCCTCCTTTGCCTCCCAGCTTCATCTGGCAAAAGCTCAATCAACACGCAGACCGCTCCCGCTTCGATAGCTTTCAAACGATTAGCTTTGGAAGTCGCCACGGCTTGAAGAAGAAGGTCGAGCGATGATGTGCTGAGTTTTGCGGAGACCTCATCGGATAGAAGATCGAGCAGGGATTTGAAGACGTCGATGTCTTGATGGAATTGGCTGGTTATAGACGGATTGGCTTTCGATATTCTTTTTAGGATGGTGATGGCGTCGAGACGGGCTTCAGCGCTGCCGCGCTGGAGGATAGTTAACATCGGATTGACGCTATCGGGCTTCGACAGAAGCCCGATGGAAGCGTCGTGGTTGTCAAAAGGAAGGTTTTTGAGAACGCCGAGAGCCTCCTCGCATGCGCGGAAGGGGGCGAACTCGTCCGAGAAATCGGTGTTGGATTGTTTAAGTATGCGGCAGAGGGCTTCGACGCCGTTGGAGGAGAGGAAGACGAGCGGGTTATCTGCGGCGAATGAGCGGAGCTTCTTGAGGGAGTTGACTTTGAAGGGGGAGGAGTCCATGGTGGCGAGAATGGAGGTCAACTCGAGGTGTTTTGAAGAGAAGGAAGAAGAAAGAGATGGTTTGGGTTTTGACAGAAGGGATTGGGTCCGCCATGAGAGGATGAGGTTTTTGAGAGTATGGTTGGGAATGAGGTCGAAGTTGTGGAGGGGTTGCATGGTGGCAGGGCAGGTTGTTTTTTTGTAGGTGAACAGCCATTTCTCGATGCTTTGGAGATCGTAGGTGATGCCGGTGGCAATGGTGACAGGGTTTTCCATTATTTCGAAGGAGATGGGGCATCGGAATATGGAGGGGAGCTCTGATTCGGTAGGCGAAGTCATGGTCGCTTGTTGGATGGTTACCTCCTGATGAGTGCAGAGGAAGAGGGATGGCAGATGAAGCGAGAGGGGGGTTTATATTGGGGAAATGGAAGCGTATGGTGGGAGCAATTTGCAATTTGTCCCGTGAAGCGTATAAAATATCCAGG
>NW_021574285.1:0-501 GCF_001605985.2 Dendrobium catenatum
CTCATCTCCTCCCAAGTTGTGTGCAATCAACTCCTTGGCCTCATCCATAGCATTATAATTTTTTTTAAAAAAGCCTCCCAATATTAATATCAAAAAAGACTACGTAACCATATAGGGATCTCATGCTCACAACACGCTCAGAGAGCTACAGACAACAAGGAAAATAAGTCCTGCTAGCACTTGATCCCTTCTACGATACATAGCAAAAGAAAATATATATAATGGTAGGCCAGCAGCCATGCCCAAAAAATAAGCCAAAGCTCGGATAAACTTTAAGTCGAGGTTTAATCCATCAACTTGCAAAAAATAATAATATCTCCACTATAAGCACTCGAATATAATAATGGCATGAAGAATAGTAGTATAATTAACCAAGGATACTTTTCAAAGGATATGATAAGAATTTTGGTCAATCAAAATAGCATGAATTAACCAGGGAATTAAGCAACAAAACCAAAACACCAAAACCAGAGGCAAGGACAACACCTGCGTATGAATTCG
>NW_021574286.1:0-321 GCF_001605985.2 Dendrobium catenatum
CTTTGGTAAAATAGTTGTTTTATATCTTTTGTTCATAATATACCAATCTTCAATCTTCATAAAATAGCAATCTTGATTATTCACTGAAATTCAACTATTCCTATTGCATTACTTCTAGAAATTAAATTATTTCATCAAATGCATTCAAAAAATAAATTATTTGAGAAATCCTTCTTCTTTTTTGGTTTTTTTGGAAAATTATTCAGTAAAATCTCAGGCTATTGGCAACAACAAGCAAAACTACTTTTTGAGTTAGAGATCAACAAATTGATCTAGGTGGAAGAAAAAAGATAAAATGATATATATATATATATATATATA
>NW_021574287.1:0-279 GCF_001605985.2 Dendrobium catenatum
GGCTTTGAGGCTATTTTGAAGCAAATTGCGCAAAGGCACGCCTTGGATTGCGCAATTTTAAACTATGCTTCACATTTTATTCATTTTCCCCCTCTAAAAAAAATTCTTCATTAAAAATTATCAACATTTTTTAAATTAAGTAGGTTTTAATATTTTATTCTTGCTCATGTTTCCCTTAAAAGCACAATATATTGGCACATATATTTAACTTTATCAATGTCCCTAAATATATTATCTCTTATCATAGCTATTTATATATCGTCTTTTAACAGTAAGTAC
>NW_021574288.1:0-383 GCF_001605985.2 Dendrobium catenatum
CACAAACTCACTCTCTTTCAAGTTAAGGCAGTCAATTTGAATTTAAAAAGAACAAGATATTGATCTAAAGTTAATCCATAATAACTGAATTTGCAACAACTTCTAAAACCTGTTCCTATTCATCATGAGGTAGAGCATGAAGGCTTTGTTTGTATTCAGAAGCAAAGAAAGCTTTTTGCAATTGGGATAGTGATTGAGAAAACTAGTCAACTAATCGACTCTTGCAGGTCTAAGAAGAAATTGAGGCTTCTCATATGAAAATATAAGGTCAACAAATATGCAGAGATTTGTTAACAAGTCGAAGAAAAATAGGAAATGAAAGTAAATGGGTTCACCTTTAATATAAGACAGATAATATAAATCAATAATCATGAATGTTTCAT
>NW_021574289.1:0-209 GCF_001605985.2 Dendrobium catenatum
CCGTCGGATTGTGCATTGTTTCCGGCGGATTACGTCCACCGGTAATAACAGGTTTTCCTGTAGTGGAGAGCTCTTCGGGCGGCGGCTCCGGCGACTTCTCCGGCGAGGTTCATGGAAGGAAATTGTAGGGGAGATTAAGATAAAGCTAAGATGAGTTCTTATGAATCATTTCTCATGTTTTTCCTTAGGGTTTTCTTAAGAAAAGATTT
>NW_021574290.1:0-396 GCF_001605985.2 Dendrobium catenatum
GAGGCAGCGGAGGTGACCGACATACGGTGGTAATGGCGGTGAGTTTGCAGTGTATTTGCAAATCGCCCAAATATGAGGAAATTCTAAATACTCAAAATTGAACTAATTGGTGTTTTTCAATTGCAATAAAATTTTATTTTGTATTTCTTTTACTTCAAATCAAACATCAATATCTTTAAAATTCCTGCATTTAAAACATTTTACTTCTTTTTCAGCAAATAGAAATATGTTTTTGTATAGTTTATTAATTTATTTAGTTTTTCGTACATATGCAGACAAAGAAATGTGCATTTAGCCTGCACAATGACCCAAAAACCAATCAATAATGGACGTGGAGAAAATTTTCTGCTTTTGATTTCCCCAAAACATTTCTGCTTTTGTTAAAGGACATCTATC
>NW_021574291.1:0-311 GCF_001605985.2 Dendrobium catenatum
TCAGGTCAGAAAAAGAAGTTGATATTTGATATTTTTAAATAAATGCTCTAGGCCCTCTACTTATCTCTAGATTATGCAAAAAGTGAGAGCTTGATAGGAAATACTTGAGATCCAGTATTTCCTTTGCACTTCTTGAACAACTCTCCAAGCCAAATGCTGTCCCGCACAGGAAAACAGTGAAAAACAGCGGAAAATCTGAGAAAAATTGAGAGAAAGCGTAGGAAAACAATTGCAAACGATTGTATTCCACTAGTAGATGCAAAAGACAAGCAATATACAATTTTCCTTCGATTCGAGAGGAAGGAAAAAAC
>NW_021574292.1:0-265 GCF_001605985.2 Dendrobium catenatum
GGGAGGAATTTAATGAGAAATCATTAGACTCTAGAGACAAATTTGTTCTAATTATTACTCAAATTATTGATACTGTTTTTTTTTTTTTATTAAGAAAAGGAAGCATAAATAATGTAAATCGAAGAAGAAATGATTATTCCATTTGGATTTGGGGTGGCTACTGGTTTGTCTTCTTCTTCATTGGGTTCCTTTGATGTTGTTTGTGGCATGGTTTAGCGATTGTGATTCTGTTGGGTTGGCAAACGCCCTTTCTCTGATTGCTTCT
>NW_021574293.1:0-325 GCF_001605985.2 Dendrobium catenatum
TGTCTTATCTAAAACCCAATCTGCCTTCTGAAAATTCTCCCGGGATCACACATTCCAAAATTGGAATTTTTCGGAGCCCACAAGGACAGAATTCAATGACCTTTCTTATAGCAATTGTAGATAAATTCAGCTTTGTTTGTAAAGTTATTGAAAAAATTAATGAGTTGATTTCAAATCTAAGTGTTTAAGGTAGGTCGGACTGATTTCTCCTCCCCTCTTCGTATTTGTTGTTTATCTTGGCCTCAATAAGTTATTTTGGAAGAACCATTCTATTAGATACAACTTATGTTGTAAAACGCTTGTATTTCTCTTATCCGTCATTGAT
>NW_021574294.1:0-220 GCF_001605985.2 Dendrobium catenatum
CCCCAAATAAATATTTAAAATCTCAAAGACAAGAAGCATATCCAAAATGTCCCTACGAGACAGGGGGCATTTTAAATATTTATTCGGGTCGACATCGCGCTGCATGTCGAGATCTCCGAATAAATATTTAAAATTATCAATCCAAATGTTATTTTGTGCTAAAGAATAAAAAGATTTTTTTTCTAAAGTATATGCAGGTGATCTTTCAAATGTTAGAGAC
>NW_021574295.1:0-263 GCF_001605985.2 Dendrobium catenatum
AGCAAGATGTCCAAGATCTTTTAACAATGAGAAATGTAGATCTGACTGCATATCCATGATATAAGTTTCCAACTGATTGTCTAGAATTTCCAATTCAACAGGAGTAAAATCACATGGATAAAGATGTGACATTCGAATTAATCTGTCTTTATTGAATGCACAAAAAGAATTAGATGTATTCAAACAAGCAATAGATAAAAGCAACTCAGTATCACCTGATATTTAGCATTGTAATCAATCTAATAATTGATTCATAGTGTGAT
>NW_021574296.1:0-729 GCF_001605985.2 Dendrobium catenatum
TAGCAAACTAATCTTGTTTCACTATAACTGCCTTTTTTCTCTATTGACTTTTCAGGACCCAAAGATAGGACATAAATCAGAATCAGCTACAGATTGGGTAGATTAGGGTTGAGTCAGTATGTAATCTTCTTTTTTTCTTTTCTTGAGTCAATTGAAAATGTTTGAAGTAACCTACACACACACACACACTTGAGAGATTTAAAATATCTGTTTTTAATCACATCGGCCAGGACGATATTATTATTGTCCTGAACTATTGAGTTCAAATCAGAAGTTCTAAACAGGATTTCTTGTTAAGACAGCCGTAATTAGCTGACCAGCCTGGATGATACTTGTATCGGCTACGACGATAGGCTCAAAATAAAAAGAAATTGCTTCCATAAACAATTAAGGTATTATGTACTTTTGGTAATCAGCCAGGACATCGCTGATCGTCCTGGACAATATTTATCATTATGCCTTAATTGATCAGACAATCAAGGAGGTAATTAAGGATGATTGATACGATTATATCGTCCTGGACGATCGTAAGATCGGGCGGGATGATCTATTCTAAAATCCTTTGTTGCTCCTGGACGATAAATATCGGTCAGCATAAATTCAGGGTGATGTCCTGGACGATCTGGATCAGACAGCTTGAATTCGTGCGATCGTCCTAGATGATCAAGCCAATTTTCAATCGTCCAGTTTGTATTCAGGGCGATGCTCTGGCCGATCTCATGGGATTTG
>NW_021574297.1:0-210 GCF_001605985.2 Dendrobium catenatum
ATCAAGACTATAACGCCACCGGATCTGCAACACTTATACAAGTAGACAGAAGGCGTCTACAATCTACAACGCTCCGCCACCGAATCCGCAACACTCGTACTAGCGGACAGAAGGCGTGTATAAGCTCTCAAATGAAATGTTGTGTGCATTCAAATGGTAATTACCTGCATAACTAAAATATTTCAAAATACCCCTACACATGTACCATAA
>NW_021574298.1:0-215 GCF_001605985.2 Dendrobium catenatum
ATACAGGTGGGGTGGTCACTTGCGGAGAGACGAAAGAAATTAGAAGCCGAGACGAAGGTTGGAAAGAACCCGCAGGATTTCCGGAGGGGATGAGAAAGAAGCTTAGAAAGAGCCCGCAGGATTTCCAAAGCCAAAAACCACTCAGGTTTTGTCCCAAAAATCACATTATCACACTTTCTAAAACAGCCACAAAACTTCCTCTATATATAGGCATA
>NW_021574299.1:0-221 GCF_001605985.2 Dendrobium catenatum
TAGCTAAATCATTCAATACTTGAGGCATAACCACTTCCGGAACAAAAGGATTCGGCAGGACAAGGGCTGCAACCTTCCTCAACAAAGGATGCAATTTAACACAATCAGAATTTTTATGACCCACCTCTTTGCAATGAGAACAAAAACTAGACATTAGAATTATACTATCTATCCTCAACAAAGAATGCAATAGCCCTATATATCTATCTCAAGAATTAATT
>NW_021574300.1:0-829 GCF_001605985.2 Dendrobium catenatum
AACCTATTTACTAGACTCAACACTATTTTATTACCTCATTCAAAAAGGTACTCTTAACATCCATTTGGAAAAGCTTAAATTTCTTATAACAGGCAAAGGATAGTAGCACTCTAATGGCTTCCAATCTAGCTACAAAGGCAAATGTCTCCTCAAAATTAATCCCTTATATTTGGTTGTACCCGTTAGCCACCAATCTCTCCTTATTCCTAATCATCACACTAGAATCATTCATCTTATTCTTAAAGACCCATTTGACTCCAACTAAACTTAGTCCCTATGGTCTTTCTACAAGCAACCAAATATCACTCATAATAAATTGGCTTAATTCCTCTTGCATGGTTAAGATCCAAAACTCATCAAACAAAGATTGATTGATGTTGGTGGGTTCAATCATTTAGATAAAAGCAGAGTGGTTCACTTCCTTCCTAAGTCCATGCCTAGTTCTAACACCTTCAAAAGGGTCTCCTAAGATAAATTCTTTAGGATGACTCAAAGAATATCTCTAATCTCTAGAAAAAGTGTTTTTAGGTTCTATCCTTTCCTCCATATTTGCATTTTTTACTCCTTGTGTAATCCCACCTACTGCTTCAGTGTTTTGGGGCTCTACCCTCTTCTCCAAATTATCAACTCCTTGGGAAATCTCTCCAACTTCATCCTCAATTCTAGACTTTTTTTGGATCAGATTTATTAAATACTATATGAGTAGTCTCCTTCACCACCAATGTCCTCTTGTTAAAATTCTTAAAGGATTTACCTACACTTGAAAGGTTGGATGTCCTACCCTTAATGATTACATAGGGTGTCTTAACTAGTTTGGCTCTAACATTCA
>NW_021574301.1:0-367 GCF_001605985.2 Dendrobium catenatum
AACGAGCTCATCTGAAACCTGCAATATCGTTCCAACATTCATCGGGCTGGCACTCTGCCTGACCGAAGCTAGCTTCTCATGATAACGACACCGAAGGTGGGCCCGAAAAATAAACCCGCCCAACAAAAACACAAGCATTTATTGTTGGGCCCCACATGGTAACGGGCAAATTTAAGAAGATTAATAGCACATAAATATTTTTTTTTCTTAATGCACAATCACTTAATTAATAAATCAAATGGTTGGAGGGCATAACCATCCCATAAAATCTCATCAATTATTTAGATATTAAATTTATATTCCATCTAACTCATTGTCCTCATCATCTTCTCTAATAATATCTCCCCAAAAATATACAATTACAACA
>NW_021574302.1:0-209 GCF_001605985.2 Dendrobium catenatum
ATTAAGGCCATCAAATGTCCAACGAACGGTGCATGATCAAAAGATTCGATATCGACCGTCCATTCAAACCACTCCCTGTTCGCCCTTGATCTCACGCCTATTTACGGGCTATGCCACTCCAGAAAAACTATAAATATAGCCCTCATTCTACACCAAGGGGGCTCAAGTAAAGAGAGAGAGAGGAAGAAGAGAAGGAGAAGGAGAAAGGG
>NW_021574303.1:0-218 GCF_001605985.2 Dendrobium catenatum
CTTGTTTACATATCTAAAATATTCATAAAATTAACAGAAAATTATCATAATTAAAGCACAATAATATCTATATTATAGCAATAACATATTATAAATAGAACTCATAATGACTCCTGAAAAATTATTTAATTGTATAAAAATATGTGTTATTACATTCTCGTTGTAGAAGAAAGTCAGAAATCTAGCATGAAGTTCATCTTTTCTCATTATCGAAATAC
>NW_021574304.1:0-246 GCF_001605985.2 Dendrobium catenatum
TTAAGAGATGTAAAATATTGACTACAAATTCTCAAAAATAAAGATAAGGCATACGATATCATTTCAGCGATGACTTTTTGAAAGCTAAATTTAAGAAAGAAAACCAACAAAAAAAAAAAGTAAACCAAATCAAACAAAAACTAAGAGTAAAAAAATAAAATAAAATAAAGAGCTAAAAGAAAAAGCAACTAAAAGAAAAAGAGCAAAAAATAAAATAAAGCAAATAGAAGATCAAGTTTATGCAGT
>NW_021574305.1:0-598 GCF_001605985.2 Dendrobium catenatum
AATCGGTGGCAAGAAATACCAATCTGTACCGAGTAGTACCGAGCTGTTCCAACCACGAAGATCTGATTGATTAGAGATGCTTTCACTTTAGAGATTCAAAGTTTTATAGCAGCCATTACAGTTTGTAAGTAAACCATAACCCTAAACATTTTATTTCTAATTTTTTGACCATGAATAGTGTATGAGAAAAATATTTACTTCAGAAAAAAATCTAACATGAGGTATTATTTCTCTGAAGTTAATCTACCGGAAACTTGCTTTAGAATGACGGAAGATGCTTGTGAATGTAAAGAAAATGAACAGTTGCAGAAAAATTGCTTCGTCTTTGAAAATGGTAAAGTGAATTGAATAGCCGCTGTTCTTTATTTGAAAAATTATCATTATTTTTGGGTCGGGTGGTCGGGCCGTCATCATTCAAAATACGTACGTGCGATAAACCCACTCTTCGTCGGGCTGGGTCCATGGTAATGGGGCTGCTACGTGGCACCAAATAAATGGTGTCCATATGTAGAGCTACAACAGGACACCAGACGCAATAAAAAAAACCCACTATTTTTGAATGAAAAAAAGTTCGAGATTTCTCTTAAAATTTCATGCA
>NW_021574306.1:0-506 GCF_001605985.2 Dendrobium catenatum
AAATCTAGAGACTGATTCTTTCTAATTTGAACCTATCATCCTCGCCAATACAAGTATCTCCAGGCCGATCAGATTAATCATGGTTGCCTTGATAAGATGCCCTAATTAGGGTTTCTATTTTTAGCAGATCGTCTAGGCAAATGTTTGGATTGGCCTGGCCGATGTGATCAAAATAGATAACTCTAATTATCAGATAGAGGTTTTCCCAATGTGTATGTGTGTAGGGTTACATAGCATCAGATACCTCAAAGGTTACAATTGACTCAAGAAAGGGAAAGTACATTATAAACTGACTCAGACCTAGTCTACCCAATCTTGAGCTGGTTCCGATTACCGTCTCGTCTTGTGGTCCTAAAATGTCAGTAGGTAAGGCAATCATAGTGAAACAAGAGTATTTGTTATCATCAAAATCATAATCAATGAAAATAGATTCGTAACAACCTCCCCATTTTTTATGATGGCAAACATTGTTGGTTGAATTTGCAAAAAACAAATCATGTTCTCCT
>NW_021574307.1:0-241 GCF_001605985.2 Dendrobium catenatum
ACTTTAATTACAACGTCCCTACTACTCTTTCATAAAATACCGGACTCATCTCTTTTAAATCGACTAGGTGGTTAGTTGGCTCCCCAATCCAGGCCAGGGTAAGTCCAGACCTTGCACTGCATTAGTTAGGATCGAACGACTGTGATCCAGTGTCCAAGATAGATTTAGGATCCGGGGCAGATTTTTGATCATATGACCCCAAATTTCGGGAATATAATACCAAATTTCTAATAAAATGCTC
>NW_021574308.1:0-9081 GCF_001605985.2 Dendrobium catenatum
TTGTGTAGCCATTTAGCGTTCGCCCTCTCTCGAATTGTAGCTCACAAATCCATTTTACCCAGACAACCTCGAGCCCCGTTTGGGTGTATAAGTACACAACAAAGCTCGGCAATAGACTGGGTCTTGTGATGCTAGATAGATAAATATGTAGTTTTCTGATTATTCACGATGTGCGATAAACTCATTACAATTAAAGTTAATCAACAAATTAAGGCTTGTTTGCGATAGGTTTATTTATTATTTTTATAAAATAATTTTTTATACAAAATTTTTTGTTAAAAAGATTTTTGCACTAAAAACTATTTTAGAAATCGTAGAAAGCTATCTCAATCAAGCTAAAGCTAATGTCAATCCTTATTTGCTTAAGATCTAACAAAGCAATTGTATCATTTTCCTTTTGGCTATAAATATTCATATTATTTTGTTATTGATTGATCTAGATTTTAAATTATTTTGTTCCTGCATGACACACATGAATATTAATGTTCAAAGGCCTATATATAGACATTGCTGGTGTTTATGTATATTGGAACCCTTTCTAAGGCTCCAGGACAGATGAAAAGCTCCCTTCACACACACACAAACTCTCTCTCCTCTTCTCATCTTCTCTCTCCTTCTTCTCTCTCTCTACTCTCTTCTCTTCTCTCTTCTCTCTCTAAGAATCTCAAAGATCATATACAATGGTATATAACCTTGGTGGGTTTGATCGGGCAAACGGTGGAGGAAGGTTTGTCCCAAAAAGGCAGTCATATGGTGGAGTTTGATCGAGGCAAACGTGGTGAGGATAGGTCTTGTCGCAAAGAAGGGCAGTCATATGAGTTCAATTATGGAGCCGTGCACTGGCGATCCGATCGCGAGCTAGCGGAGTTCGCAAAGCACTGGCATGCTCTCGTGTGTAAAGATATTGTGCACGAAGTGCATCAGGGTTGTTCAATTGTGGGATATAGACGGGAGATGTGTGTGTAGACGGAGTTGGGTTGCGCTGAAACCGCAGTCTTGATCACAAGAGACAGACATTTCGACTCAGGTCGCACATGGAGGAGGGCCTAGTGGACGAGCGGTCGGTGCAGTGGGGACGCGAGGCGCAGACGTAAAGTGTGAGAGCAGGACAAGCAGCGGCAAGGACATGGGCGCGGGACGTGGGACAGATGGGACCTAGGCTATAGGCTCTCGCTCGGGCAAAGCAAGAGAGGTGTGACTTCGATCGCTGATTTGTTCGCATGGAAGAAGATGTGGTCGCTCGAGACCAGGAGTTGCGATTGCATGTGGGTGTTCGAGATGGAATAGGTTCGAACACGGGCTGGATCTTAGATTACGGATGATCGGGCAATGGCTTAGAGGTGCCTCAGATGATGCGGAACACAAACGCATGCTTGGGGGTTTATGAGTGTCGTTTGCGAGCAAGAGCACGAGAACGCCGTATGCGATTGTAGGTTATCCAGTGCATATGGGTCATTCGATCGCGTGAGACAAGGGCTAGTCTTGGAGAGCAGAGCCTGGAGCGGAAGATAATAGTTGGTTCCGCAAGTCAATGAGGATGGTGGATTCGTGATCATGTTTGTGAGCCTACAAGAGGTGGAGATCCGGAGCAAGTTCGTTCATGTGTGAGAGTTAGATGGGAAGTATCACTACTGGCGGTTGAATCAATCAAAAATAGGATCAAGAACCTCGAGCGGAGCTCGCGGGTAGATCATACGAGAGGCGATCACATGCAGGAGTGTACAATAAGCGGGCAACATGCTCGGGATCGGACGGGTGCATCATAAGAAGTCGTAGGTCGAAGTACACACGAGCGTCCGGGGAACACGAGCGAGTCAGAGGTTGCTCGTTGGAGCATGAGTGTGCTACACATGAACAAGTGTGAGGGACTGAAGAGCAGGAGCAGGCAATGAGCAAGGCACAAACATGCGGATCATGGGAGGAATACCGACAGATGCAGTCATGTGTTGTTTAGAACGAGCAAAAGCGCGAGATGGAGCCGTGGATCAGAACGCACAGAGAAGGTCGAGCATAAGTGAGATTTGGCTTGATTCTACGGGTTTGCTCATGGAGTAAGTGAATGAAGCCTATCGAACCTCAGCAAACACGAATTATTGCAAATAGGTTGTTTTTTTATCTTTGTTTGTAAAACTAGATTAAGGTGAAAATTGTTATTTAATGATCAAGTTTTAGATTATTTTATTCATGCATGATGTCACACTAATGTCAAAGCCTATATATAGGCATTGTAGGTTGATGTATACGAGAGAACCTTCTATGCTCCAAGATGAATGTATAAAGCTCACTTCTCTCTCTCTCTCTTTCATTCAATAATTCCTCCAAGATTCATAACATTGTTTATATGAGTTCTCTTTCCATTTTAGGTTTTATTTGGGGCTACTTAAGCTTTTTTATTATCGCTTTTAAAAGTTCCTTTTTGAGCCAAAGTTTCAAAAATATTATTTAAAAATTTGTTTTTGACGAATAAAAAATTAATTAAAACATGAAAAAAGGTGAAAAATATAATTTCCAAAAACATAACTTTTTAATTAACTGCTTTGAGGAAGAGAGGATTTTTTTAATCTCTTATTGTAAAGTGGATTTTAATTAGTTTGATAACTTAATAATATAAGTTTGTTTTGAATTAAATCCACCAATTGTTAAAATATGACTAATTTTATTTAGTTTTTTGAAATTATTTTTCATCTTCGAGCAATCAAATAAGCTCTTATTCAGCTAAGAAGCTGATTATTGTTAAGAAAATAAAAGAACTCCCTTCTGGCTTTTACTGATGTTCTTCTTAGCGTTGATAAATGCCTCATGCATCATGTTTTTGTTATTTAAAATTTGGTATATTGATTAACTTAGATTGAACTATTATGAGAAAAAAAAAAAAAAAAATTTTAAGTTGCTTTGAAAATTGAAAGGGTCTGTTTGGAATAGCTTTTTATTTGCTTTATTTTTCATACAGCAATCATAATTTTGTTTGGCTATTATTTTATTGTTGGTTTCTCACTATTTTTTAAAATTTTATGTGATGAAAAGCTATTTTTTGTAGTCAGCTATAGTAAAGAAGGTGATTTCTCTACTGTAACTTTACAAATAGCTTTATAAATTGCTACAATCATCCCAAACAAATTTTTTTTTTTAAAAAAAAAAAAGTTGAATGACTACTTTCTTATAGCCACTCTATATTAGCAAATATGATTATAAAAAATAACTTTCAATTATAAAAATTTCATGAAAGCAATATGAAAATATTAGCCAAACAAAATTTTAGTTGCAAAAACAAAACAATGAGAAAGATGTCCTAAAGAATCCCTACAACTTAAATAACTAATGTATATCCTATTTCTGCATTAAAAAAATTAACTTTGCGGATTACTTCTACATCTGATTTTCAATATTTACCTATATATAAATAATATTAAAAAATTTTGGAAATAAAAAAAAATCAGATATTACATTTAATATGTATATAAATAATCTAATTACATAATGCAAATTTTTAATTCCGGCAAGCATAAAAATAACAAAAAAAGAAATTGTTGTTCAAATTGAAGGAGCTACCAACCTCTAATGAAGGAATTATTATTGCATCCTCCCACCTGACTTAGAGATGCGTCCTCTCAGAGCTAAAATCATGCTAAAAAATGAGAAATGCCAAGCAAATACCGAGCAATACCAAACAATAACGAGGAATATCATCATGTGAAGATCAATACCGAGCAATAAAAATTCCTAATGAAGGCACTGTAAACAATGTTAATAGTTTGCAAAACGCCAGTTTTAAGCATTTGGCCTCTTTCGAAATTGGCAAGTCGCAAATCCATTTTCCCAACAACCTCAAAGCCCCCGCTTGAGTCATAAGCTTTCACAACAAAGCTCGGCAATGACCGGGCTTATGCTGGCATAGAAAAATATGTGAACTTCTGAATTTTTCACAATGTGGGACTAAAATTGTTATAAATAAGATTTAATCAACGATTAAGGCTATGTTTGGGGCAGTATTTTTATTACTTTTTAAAATAATTTTTTTTATAAAAATAAATATTGTTCAAAAACTTTGTACTAAAAAACTACTTTAGAAATTGGTAAGTACGAAATCTGAAAAAAGGCCTAAAGCTGATGTATATCCTTAATTTTGCTTACGATTTATAAAGCAACGTATTCATTTCCTTTTGGCTATAAATAATTCTAAATTATTTTGTTATGAATTAATCCAGTTTTAGATTATTTTGTTCTTGCATGACATCACATTAAATATTAATGTCAAAGCTTATATATATGCATTATAGGTTTATGTATGAGAGAACATTGTAGGTTCCAAGATGAATGATAAAACACCCTTCCCTCTCTCTCTCTTTTTCATTCAAGAATTCTTCTAAGATTCATAACAAGAGGTATCATAGCCTTGGTGGAGTTGATCCGACAAAGGAGGAGGAAGGTTCTTATTCAAGAAAGGGCAATCATACAATGTTCGATCGGAGCGACCTGGTGCGATTGGGAAACAATGAAGCTCGCGGAATTTGGCGTATGTGTGTGCTCAGAGAGATCGCGTGCGAAGTGCATGAGGATTGTTCGGTTCCAGGATACACTGGAGTGGTATGTGTAGGCGGAGTTGGGCCACGCTAAAGCTGCGGTCTTGATCGCAAGAGGCGGACAGTGCGGCTCAGGTCGCGCATTACGTTTCACGTGGATGCGAGCAGTGTGGATGGGGGTTAGTCCAATGGGGACGTGAGGTGTAGGCACAGGGCGTGAGCATGGGACATGTGGCGACTAGGGCCTGGGTGCGGGACGCACGACGGCTAGGGCCTAGGCTATGGCTCGAGCAAAGCAGGGAGGTGCGACTTCGATTGCCAATTTGTTCGCACTGAAGAAGAGGTGGTCGCTCGAGGCAAGGAGTTGCGCTCGCATGTGGGTGTTCAAGATGGAATAGGTTCGAACACGGGATAGATCTCGACTGACGAATGACCAGACAGTGGTTGGGAGGTGCCGCATATGGTGCAAATCAAGAAAGCGATCTTGGGGGTTTACACATGTCATTTGCGAGCAGGAGCACAAGAGCGTTGTATGCTATCACAGGTTACCAAGTGCATACAGGTCATTCGATTGCGTGAGACAAGGATTGTTCTTGGAGAGCATAGCCGAGAGTGGAAGATGAGAGTTAGTTCCTCGAGCCATTGAGGGTGGTGGAGACGAGACCGTGTTTGTGAGCCTACAAGATGCGGAGGTCCGAAGCGGGTTTGTCCGTATGTGAGAGCCATATGGGAAGCCGCACCACGGGAGATGCATATGATCAAAAGCAGGATCAAGAACCTTAGAGTGGGATAGATCACGTGGGAGGCAATCACATGCAAGAGTGCGCAAGAAGCTGGTACCAAACTCAGGGTTGGACGGGTGGCTCGTGCAAAGTTGTAGGTCGAAGCATGCAAGGGTGTAAGGGGAAGACAAACATGCCAGAGGGTGGCAATTCTGGAGCATGGGCATGTCGTGCAGGAACAACTACTTGGGACTAGGGGTGTAAGTGAGCCGAGCCAGCTCGCGAGCCGGCTCGAGCTCTCGACTGTCGAGCTCAAGCTCGAGTTCGAGCTCGCTATCTATCAAACGAGCCGAGCTCGATAAGGGCCAAAACTCGACTCAACTCGACTCGTTTACACCCCTGCTTGGGACTGAAGTATGCAGGAGCAGGCAATGCATAAGGCACGACCGTGCGGATCCAACAACGGGTGCAAACATGCGTAGTGCATGTGGTTTAGAAGGTGTGGGAATGCGAGCTTGAGCTGTAGATCGAAACGCACAACTAAGGTCATGTGCGAGCAGGATTGGGTTTGTTTAGGCGGATTTGTTCGGGTTTCATTTTATTGATGCTTTTTGTTTGGTTCTCATAATTTTTTAAAAAATTTATTTGATGGAAAGCTATATTTTGAAATCTTATTAATGAAGTTGTTTTTTTTTTAAATTAGATATTACATTTAATATGTATATAAATAATCTAATTACATAATGTAAATTTGTAATCCGGAAAGCATAATAAATAAAAAATATATATAAAAAAAGTGGTGGTTCAAATTGAAGGAGCTACCAACTCTAATGAAGATCCTTTTTACAGATGTAATTTAATAGTTTGCTAAACGCAAATTTTAAGCGTGAGGCCTCTATCGAAATTGGTGTCTCACAAATCAATTTTCCCAACAACCTCATAGCCCTCGCTTGATTTATAAGCTTACACAACAAAGCCCGACAAAGACTGGGTCTAATGCTAGCATAGAAAAATATGTAAGCTTCTGAATTACTTCACGATGTGGGACTAAAATTATTACAATTAAGATTTAATCAATGATTAAGGCTATATTTGGGATATTTTTTATTGCTATTTAAAGTAATTTTTGTATAAATTTTTTTGTTAAAAAAAATTTTCATACTATAAAACTGCTTTAGAAATCAATAAGAAATATATCTCAAACAAAGTCTAAAACTAATATATATACTTAATTTTGCTTATGATTAACAAAGCAACATATTCATTTCCTTTTGGCTATAAATATTTCTAAATTATTTGTTATGAATTAATCAATCCAGCTTTAGGTTATTTTGTTCCTTCATGACATCACATTAAATATTAATGTCAAAGACTATATATAAGCATCGTAGGGAGATATATATGAGAGGCCCATATAGGCTCTAAGATGAATGAATAAAGCTCTCTTCCCTCTTTCTCTTTCATTTAAGAATTCCTCCAAGATTCATAACAAGTGATAATAACAAGTGGAGGAAGGTTCTTGTCTAAGATAGGGTGGTCGGACGGTGTGCAATCGGAGTGGCTTGGTCTTCGGAATGGAAAAGGTCCGAACATAGGCTAGATCTTGGCTGACGAATGACTGAATAGTGAATAGTTGCTAGGAGGAGTCATAGGCGGTGCGGATCACGAACGCAGGCAGGGGGGTTTGCTAGTGTCGTTTGCAAGGAGCACGAGAGGGCTATATGCGGTCATGGGTTATCTAGTGCAAACAGATCATTCGATCATGTGAGATAAGGATGTTCTTGGAAAGTAGAGCCGGGAGCGAAGATGAAAGTTGGTTTTGCGAGCCAGTGAGGGTGGCGAAGTCGGAACCATGTTTGTGAGCCTACAAAAGGCGGAGGTCCGAAGCGAGTTCGTCCGTGTGTGAGAGACAAACGGGAAGCCACACTGTGGGCGATGCAGACAATCACAAGCAGGATTAAGAAACTCAGAGCGAAGCTCGCATTATATATCACGCGGGAGGCAGTCACACGCAAGAGTGCACAAGAAGGGGGCACCGAACTGAAGATCGAGCAGGAGGCTCATGCAAAGTCACAGGTCAGAGCACACATGGGTGTCCAGAGAAAAAGAGTGTGTTGGAGGGTGCTCAATGCGGGATAGAAAACCCTTTTCACACAAAAGTACATATTTAATTTGCTCAAATTGGGCAAGTTTCAAATATATTGCAAATGAAATGGATAGAAATATTTAAATATATTTTAATTTTAAAATTTAAATTTCAAATACCAAATCATGCTAGTACTATACACCATATACTACGTACCTTTATGTATCTATTTGATGACTAGCTTTAATCAAAAATTCTCTCTCGTTATAAGGTGTAATTAACTGTAGGGGCTTGCGCTTATAGAAAACCTAAACTCATATCATAAAGTCCTCGCAAAATGAGGGCGAAATCTATAGGTAATGTTTTATTCAAATAAACTTTTGTACTTGGGACAAAGTAGTTATGACATTATTGTGTAAATCTTGAATAGCTTATGTTATTTTTGAGAGTTGAATACTAATATATATATAAATGTTTTGAACTCTAGAAATGTTTTTATTGTTTATTTTTTATAAATGAAATTAGATAACTCTATTTTTTTGTTTATTATAAAATAAAAGAATAATTCTTCCTAATTAGATTCTAGAGCATCACAATTACATATGCCCCCTCCGACCTTCACCACCCAAATATGGTCCCACCGATCATAATTATCCAACTACAATTCCACTGATCACTGTCGCACAACTACGACCCCTCCCAACTTCGTCGCCTGATTACGGTCCCTTTGACCATCATCACTCGATTATGATCCCTTTGACCATCATTGCCCAATTACGATCCATTTTATCTTCGTCGCCCAACTACAGTCCCTCAAACCAATGTTGCTAGACTACAATCCCTCAGATATCAACATAAGTCATTCAACTACAGTCCCTCCAATCACAATCACCTAATTACGATCCCTCCAACCATAGTCTCCCGCTGACTACATTCTTCGTACTACCATTATCCGATTATGATTCTCAAACCACTGTTGCCCAACTACAATCCCACTGACCTCCACCCAACTACAGTTCCTCCGACCACTGTTGTCCAACTATAGTCCCTCTAACCACCATCAGCTGACTATAATCATTCCTACCACCATCGCTCGACTATGATCCCTCTAACCACCCTCGCGTGACTACGATCTCTCTTACCACCGTCATCAAACTATAATCACTCTGACCTTAGTCACCCAATTACAATCCCTCTAACTTTACTCGATGACTATATTCCTACTAGCCTTTGTTGCTCGCCAGCTATAATCCTCTGACCTATAATCTCATGGCTACTCCAACACCTACTGGCTTCACCCCTTACCATCATCATTTATTATAAACTCCTGCTAAACAACTCATCCACTTTTAACCATATAATATATACTTGATTATTGTCTTCCTCCAAAACGGGCTTCACTTATAACCAAATAGAAATACTAGTGAATCATTTAAACTAGGTCCAACCAAACGTAAAACGGAAAATTAAAAGAAAAAAAAAAAAAAGGGAGATTGCTGTTCAAATTAACCGAGCCCACAACTCTACTGGAGGCTTTTTACGGATTTAAACAGACGGCGGGTGGTAACCAAACGAGCCCTAAAGTGAATGCTAAACGCTCGTTTTGAGCGATTCACCCTTTTTGGAAATTATGAGCCCATTGATTAATCATCCCAACAACCTCATAGCCCCCACTTGGGTTACAAACTTCCGCCACTAAGTTCGGCAACGACTTGGTCTTATGCTAACATACAAAAACATGAAAGATTTTTTC
>NW_021574309.1:0-267 GCF_001605985.2 Dendrobium catenatum
AGTTGGGGTCTATTTATAGATTTTCATGAGTGGCACAACCCGTAAATCTAGAGAAGATCCGGGGCAGGTTCAGAGTGCTCCATCGTATACCTAGTTGATTCCTCCGATCATAGAGAGTTTTTTAATTGTCTATGTGCCTTAACGATGTCAGAATTCAGAGATCTTAGGCTCGTTGGATTCGTCTCGCCGAGCCGCTCGGTTTGACTATAAGCATGCCATATTTGGAAATCATTTTATTGTCTAAATAATATTTTAACCCTTCCAGAT
>NW_021574310.1:0-209 GCF_001605985.2 Dendrobium catenatum
ACCCTTCCACGGATGAGAAACTCTAGACGAAGAAGATGAAATTGCTCTGATACCAATTGAAATTTCTAGATGCGCCAAGAGGGGGTGAATTGGATGATTAAAAACTTCTTTAATAAAAAGAAATCTCTTTTTATGACTTTATGCGGAAGCGAATTTCATTCACAATAAAAATATAGATAATCAAATTCATCCACGCAATTAACCACAAT
>NW_021574311.1:0-206 GCF_001605985.2 Dendrobium catenatum
CCCCCAAAACCCTTCGTTGGCTGTCCTCTCCGCAAAAATAGTGAAAATTTAGTGTTTTTCACTTGTTTGCTCTCTTGTGAGAGCCAAAGAGGCATGCCAATACGCGTAGGAGTGTTGGATTAGTATCCAACACCCCCCCAAATGCATGTAATAACATTCATGTTGTGCTCAATCCGTCGCCTACAATCATGCCCTAGGGTAGACGC
>NW_021574312.1:0-234 GCF_001605985.2 Dendrobium catenatum
TGACACAGTTTTCTGCAGGTGGCCATGCTCATGCAGGTCAATATAAAAAGGGGGCAAATCAAAAAATGCATAAATATTAAAAACTCTTTGCACAGGTGCTTCAGCTGCTAAAGCCCCCAAATCATAAAAAGAGCGTGGCCAGTGTGTTTACTTTCTTTTGTTCTCATAAACAACTGCTTGGGAATAACTGCTTTTTATATATTAATTGCTTAGGATAACCCAGCAGGTGAGTCT
>NW_021574313.1:0-256 GCF_001605985.2 Dendrobium catenatum
GCGTCAGATCTTCGCACAAAATAATTTCTCGAACCGATGAGAGGTCAATTTTTTTTGCCTAAAATTTTGGTTTATTTACGAAATTTCATGTATGATCTTATGAAAATGATTATTATTATTATTATTTTTTGAAGTGTGAGTTTGCTTAAATTTAATGGGGATTTGTTCTTTTATCTATGCAACATGGACTGATGAAATGTTAGTCTTAGGAGAAACAGCTATATTTTTTGTTATAAAATTGGGGATTGTTGTCGGT
>NW_021574314.1:0-413 GCF_001605985.2 Dendrobium catenatum
TTATCAGCTAAAGATGAATTTAACACTACATTGATGCCATCATTCTTCGTTGATTATTTGCCTCTTTAGCAAATAACTCACATACTGTTACACGCATAACACTTCCGCGAGGAAGAGTTACGTCCGGCTCAGATCGGGCGGATCAGGGAGAGCAGGTGTCAGCTGGCAGGGAGAGGATTTTGGTCCCTTTTGTGGGGCCCAAGAAAGATATGATTCATTATGTAATGAGGAGGAATCAAGGGGGGATTACTTAGGGAAAGAGTTCCAATTTTGAATTGAAATCAGAAAGAAAAATAATTAAGGAAAGGGGAATGATTTGAGAGGGAATTAGGAGAGCTTATTTAAGGCTAACTATGTGATTATTTTGGCATGATGCAATTTATTTATGTTGTAGCTTTTCTTTGTGAGTTTCT
>NW_021574315.1:0-575 GCF_001605985.2 Dendrobium catenatum
TAGAAAGTCACATTAATAATATTTAAATAATAAAAATAAAATTGAAATTTACTTAAATTAAAGACGTACATTTCTTCGGGCTTGAACGCTAGGCTTATTCTCCAAATAATCTTAAGTGTATCTCATAAATAACACAAAGAAATATGTAGAAGAAAATTTTATATGAAACATTAGGGAAGATGAAATAACTTCAAATATTAATGTTATGATTGAATATAGTCTTTCATATAATTTAAATAAACAATGCGAGTCTTAATTTAATTTTAATATAAGTATTGCCTAGCTGTGATAAATAAATTTATAAAATTTAGATGCTATTCATAATATTATTTATAGTATTTTAATCATTTATCAATCTTATTGTTATTTTGAATTAATGGGCAAATTGTTTTTAAAAAAATTATAACAACAAAAATCAAATTTAGTTTTATATTTCAACTTAATAAAATAATTTCATTCCACTTTTGGAAACTCACACATAACAATTTTATTTTCATTTATTGATTATTCGTGTATGTTTATTATTGTTATACATAAAATGCATATCTAAACATTTTTTAAAATATATATATATA
>NW_021574316.1:0-254 GCF_001605985.2 Dendrobium catenatum
GTTAGATCGTCTCACACCTTGCCTAGAGTCTGGAGATTCTCTACAAGTCACCCCAAGGATTTGATCTTAGGAGACCTTTCTGATAGAGTTAGGACTAGACATGGACTTAGGAAGGAGGTGAACCACTCTGCCTTTATCTCAATGAATGAACCAATTAACATAAACCAAGCCCTTACTGATTAGTTTTAGATTTTAGCCATGCAAGAGGAGTTGAATTAATTTGTTAGGAATGATGTTTGGGAGCTTGTAGAAAG
>NW_021574317.1:0-255 GCF_001605985.2 Dendrobium catenatum
CTTCTTGATTCTCTGCTTCGTATCTTGATATTCAACACATCCAATGGGATGGAAAGAAAGCAGAGCCCTCAAAAATCCAATTTATTTGATAAATAGTCTGAAAAATCAAAGCAAGAAATGGAAATAGAAGAAAAGACCTGAGGATGAGGAGAGCAAGGTTTGACGATGACCATGAAGTGCTGCAAATTCCAGGCTCCCATAGAATAAGCCGTCGAAACCAGCATCTGTGCAGGACCACGTGGAGCCCTAAGGGGT
>NW_021574318.1:0-309 GCF_001605985.2 Dendrobium catenatum
TTAAATTTGTTTGAAGAACAATTTTTTTCTATTTCAAGATTTATTTTTAAAAGCTATTATTAAAAAAACAATTTTTTTAATCATTATAATGCTTAAGTTGAATTGACTTTAGGTTGGATCAAGATTGATTAAAATAGTTCTTAAGTCAATTTTAAGGAGCAAATAAACTTTTTAGATATTTGAAGAACCACAATTTTACAATATTTCAATTAATCACATAATTCGTAATATCTCAATCGCATAATAACGGAGATGCAACTCATTTTGATTCAGTAAATTTTGAATGAAAATAAAAATAAGATTGACCAT
>NW_021574319.1:0-318 GCF_001605985.2 Dendrobium catenatum
TTAAAGCAATCTATAACAATCATGTCAATAATCATAATCATGTCAATCTAATCTATCAATTCCAAGCAAATCAAAAAATCTACGAAAATCGGGCAGCGTAACGGGAGTCTATCAAATTTACACAAAAATCCTGCAAAAAAACACAAATTCCAAATTTCTTCAAATTACAGTAGAATATTCACAACATCAATACAAGACTATTATTCTATAGAATCCAAATCAAATTGAGTCCTGATATTTTTCTATTCGATTAAAATAATGTAGAATCAATTCCGACTGTTAAAATCTTCGTAGAAAATAGTCAAATCGTGTACAATA
>NW_021574320.1:0-273 GCF_001605985.2 Dendrobium catenatum
AGCAATTAGGGTTTTACTAGCCTTTGTCTGTTTTAAATGTTTTAAATTGTTTCAAATGGATGTCAAAAGTGTCTTTTTAAATGGGGTTATTAAAGAAGATGTTTTTGTAGAACAACCTCCAGTCTTTGAAATTCAAATTACCCAAATCATGTTTTTAAGTTAAAGAAGGCATTATATGGATTGAAATAGGCACCTAGAGCTTGGTATGAGAGGTTGAGCACCTTTCTACTTGAATGATCTTTTGAAAAAGGAAGTGTGGATACAACTCTTTTT
>NW_021574321.1:0-461 GCF_001605985.2 Dendrobium catenatum
TAGAGATAATTTTTATTTGATGGACTACTCCGGACTACAAGGTTATATATTCTACAGAGGCCTAGTTCCTCGAGCTTAGTGTCACAACGCCACCAATGAATTCAATGGAGTGTTAAATATAAAATTTAATTTATTTTTAATTATTTAACTAAATTAAAATCGTCAGTTCAACTACATTAATAAGGTTTTTAGGATTGACTATTATGGGCTGTGGGGCTATGTGTCCTTAGATGGTCTAGTTCCTCGAGCTTGGTGGCACAATGCCATGAATCTACTAATGAAAAATCTAAACTTATTTTTCTCTTAAAATTAGAATTTAATTAAATTAGATAATATTAGCCCATCCTTATTTTTTAAGTAACTAAATAAATATATTCAACCCTAATTGCTCTAGATAACCCAGGTTTATGAGTTTATTAACTTAGCCCCAAGGAAGATAAAATAAACTTCACAGACCTAGT
>NW_021574322.1:0-1756 GCF_001605985.2 Dendrobium catenatum
TGATCACTATATCAAATTAGGTTGATTCTTGATTTAGTGATATTATTTTACATATGCATATATGTATATGTCCCAAAATCACCTTATTCTAATTTGATGTCTCTATTCCTCTATAGTAAATTATCTAAGCTTATAGGTTATTAAATGACATATAATTATAATAATTCACTATGATTCTTCCATAGAATATTAGGAGCACTTCTTTTTCTTTGCTTATGATTGCTTTGGTGTGTTATAATTAGTGTTCAAAGGGTTAGTAGACACTGATTGCTATCCTATAACCTAGTGACACTTAGGAACAATAATTAAGGCCTTGTGTCGTAGTTAACTTAGTCAATCTAGGGAGAATTATACATATCCCTTCTGGGATGAAACTCAAACTTAGAAAACTAGTGTCACATACCCAATAATCAAACACACTTTGATTTGACATTAATTGATCTCAAAATAACTAGTAGATTAAGGATTTCTTTTCTTTGTTTTAATAAACTCTAAATAAATCAAATAAAACCCATAAAAATCTAAAATAAATTTCAAATCATTCTAATTAACTCTAAAACATATATTAAACCTTTTAAAATTAAAATGTAAATTCAAATTTCATTAAATGTCATTGAACCCAAATCAATCCTTAATTAGCTCTCAAAATTTCTAAAAAATGTAATCAATCAAATTTAAATCCAAAAAATACAAATAATACCTCTAATTGACCAGAATTGAATCCTTAACCAATGAAAATTAGAACCAAATCAATTTGACAGCAAATTAAAGATTAATTTAATTTTAAGTAAAATTCAATATTTAATTGATTTAATTAATTAATAATAATTAAAAAATCTAATAAATCCCCAAACACTTGGAAATCCCTCCTTAGGTCATTCCTGACCTTTGGAGCTGATTTCAAGGTGTTGGGAACTCATTTGAAGCAAAACTATAAAAAGGCTCTTAATTAAACAATTTTCCAAAATTCATTAAATACCCTAAACTGTGAAAATCCATAACTAATTCAAGAAAAATCCAAATCAATCAAACTCAGTTGTATTCTAATATTTATTAAAAATATAAAAATTCTAGAAAATCATCAAATTCAAATAGTCAACAAATTGGTCAACTTTTACTCAAAATCAGTTCAAAACTTCAAATCCTCATAATAAAATCCTGAAAAATCCAATTTTAGCATACTTACCTTCTAACTGGTCGTAATAAGGTCTAATATTTTAATAAAATGCTAACTTTCCAAAAAACACTTTTTTATTAAAAAGTCAATTTTGACCACTTAATTAAATGATTAAAATATTCCAAAAATTCCTAAAAATTCAAAAATTGTTTTAAAACTCTAGAAATGCTTAACCAACTCTTAAAATCAGCAATCAAACTTCTTTTGAATAAAATCCATTAACTTTCAGACATTAATCATACTTAAACTACTTAATTATACCGGGTACTACTAGGTAACCCAGGCCTACAAGGCTATTAGCTTAGCCCCAAGGAAGGTGAAATAAACTTCACGGCCTCGGTGTGAAACAAAGGTGGTATCCAACCAACATTAAAAAAATTAAATCTCTAAATCAGTTTCAAATCATTAATAATTCAATAAACCTTTAATTCTTAATAATTTTGAATTTTATTAATTAAAATCCATTAAATATTCAATTAAATTCTAAATTATTTTAATCTAAATTAGTTTGATAATTTGATTGGTTAAGATCTACCTTAATAAGTCAGATTTGATAATTAATTTAGATTAAATGAATTT
>NW_021574323.1:0-373 GCF_001605985.2 Dendrobium catenatum
AAACATGCAAATAGCAACTATCTTAACAATCTCCCCCATTTTTATGATGGCAAAACAATTATTATTTGTATGATTTCAATTTAAAAGAAAAATCTCCTAAACTCTCCCTGAATTGATGAATATATGAAAATAAGGAGGCATTTTGAACTAAAGAATAATATATATATATTTTTTTTTAATTTTAAAAATACAAGAAGACAATACAAATAACAAAAGAAAAATGACACAAAATCAAAATGCAAACATACAAACAAACACAATAATTTCTCCCCCTTTTTGACAACAATAAAAAGTGAAGATGAAATAGACAATAAATGTAAGTAATTATATGAAATCCATTTGAAAATTTAATTTAAAGAGTGATTGACATAAG
>NW_021574324.1:0-309 GCF_001605985.2 Dendrobium catenatum
ATTGTAAGCAGTGATCATTAGCTTTAATTATTAGATAGAGCTTTAGATCCATTCATATTTCTAAGCTCTCACTCTTTCTCTCTCTCTCTCTCTCACGCGCTCACGCACACACACCCAGACACATATAAATTCAAGGTCCAAGCTCGCCTTCAGGTGAAAGTGGGGCATATTTATAATTTAATGGGGTAGCTTCACTGCAGGAAAAATGTCATTTTCCGGCAACCATTTTCGCTGGAAAATTGGCCAAAATTGGTCGAAAATTAGAATTTCCAGCGGAAATATTTTCACCGGTTTGATGCATGTCGGAAA
>NW_021574325.1:0-259 GCF_001605985.2 Dendrobium catenatum
TGCAATATTTAAATAAGCAGCATCCTTGGGAAAAGCTTGTAAGAAATAAAGAAAAAACTCTTAATCGAAAAAAAAAAAATATCAATTTAAATGATGTGATTAAAATAATACCTGAAAATGTGATGCATATTCTTTTTGACCCATGACAATCATTTTCTTTGTTTCATCCCAAGATACAGCTGATTTTTTTTTAACTCCTGAATGTGATTCCACACACTTTTTCGATGCCTTATTTGGTTCTTGCATTGCTCACCTGTCA
>NW_021574326.1:0-833 GCF_001605985.2 Dendrobium catenatum
GGATTGTTTGAAATTCTTTCCAAGTTAGATCTTGGGGTGTTACAGTTCGGGCCTCAAGTGGTGGTCTAATTGAAGTTATAAACCTCAGATGGTGGTTTGGTAGAAGTCCAGGCGTCAGGTGGTGGTCCTGCGGAAGTCCGGTCCTCGGGTGGTGGTCCGGTAGAAGTCCGGGGCCTCAAGTGGTGGTATGGCGGAACAATAACGTCAGGTAGTGGTCCGGCGGAGCTTAGGCCCTTAAGTGGTGGTCCGACGGAACTCTGGCATCAAGCAGTGGTTCAGCAGAGCTCAGGCCCTTAAGTGGTGGTCCGACAAAACTCCGGCGTCAGGCAATGGTTCAACGAAGGAGAGGGCCTCAAGTGATGGTCCGGTGGAGCAACGGCCTTAGACGGTGGTCCGGCGGAGGTGAGGGCCTCAAGTGATGGTCCGGCGGAGCAACGGTGTCATGCCATCCGTCAAAGCTCCGGTGGTGGTCCGGCGAAATCCCGGCGGTGGTCGAGGAGGAGCTTCTTCCTTCTCTTCTCTTCTTCTCTTCTTGCTTCAGTCCCTTTTCAAGAGAAATGAGGGGTCTATTTATAGATTTTTGGAGTGGCATGACCCGTAAATAGGTGAGAGATCAATGGTAAATGTTGAGTGGTTGGATGAACGACCGATATTGAATCCCTTAATCATGGACCATTCGTCAGACATTTGGTGGTCTTAATGACTTTGGAATTCAGAGATCTTGAGCTCGTTGGATTCGTTTTGTAAAGCCGCTCGATTCGACTATAAGCTCGTCAAGTTCAAATACCGTTTGGTAATCCAAATTGTGGTACAAAGCTTCTAACAGTGCTTCG
>NW_021574327.1:0-304 GCF_001605985.2 Dendrobium catenatum
CTCCTACGCTAAACTTTTGCCTTGCAGGACTTTCGACGGACTAATACACAACGCCGAAATTCTTCCTTTTATCGGACTAATACCCGTCGTCGGACTTCTGCTCGTCGATGAACTTTCGTCGGTCTTCTACCCGACAATACTTCTATTTGACGTCGGACTTCTGCTCGTCAGCAGACTTCTACTCGATGTCGGACTTCTGCTGGTCAGCGGACTTCTATTCGTCGTCGGACTTCTGCCCGTCGACGAACTTTCATTAGTCTTCTGCCCAAGGCCGTACTTCTACGCGACGTCGGACTTCTCCTTG
>NW_021574328.1:0-330 GCF_001605985.2 Dendrobium catenatum
CATGTAGCAGAATCAGGCGTCAAGGGGCTCTATTGCTGGTCTTATGCGGGCGAGGGTGACGGCTCCTACGAGAATGGGTTCTGCGTGTAGAATTCTTGAGCGGATAGGACGGCCGTTGATAAGATCAACGCAGATGGAGTCTCTGGGTTTTGGCTTGAGCTGCTGATCTCCGATATGGAGCTTTATAAGAAATTGACGCTACCATTGTCCAGCTAGAATGAGAAGATGGTGGTGAGAACTTGTTGCCGATCGAAATGATGGCCTGTTGGAATGAAAAAAGGGCTTTTGGAACAAGAGAAGGCTAAAGAGAATAAAAGAAAGAAAGTAAAA
>NW_021574329.1:0-1283 GCF_001605985.2 Dendrobium catenatum
AGTAAATCTTGTTAAATGAAAAATAAATTAATAAATATAAAATATAATTGTTTGTGAAAGTGAATAAAAGGGGCAGTCAAGATGGATTCATTTTGACATCGAAAAAATTTATACTTATGATGACGGTCAATTACTTAATATTCTTATGCATATATGTATCTAAATTATTAATTGGACGTATGACTAAGGCTTCGTTTGGGACAACTTTTTTGTTGCTTTCTAAAATGAATTTCTAGTGCAAAATTCTTGAATTAGAAATTTTTGTACTAGAAAACTGTTTTATAATGCAGTAAGAAAGCTCTCCCAAATAAAATCTAAATCAAAACTTTTGTGCTTGATAATTAACCCTACGTTTAAGAGTATTACTAATTAGATATCATTCTCCTTCAAAAGAAAGACTGGATCTACTGCATTTATTTTACTCTCATCCAAATATTTTAAATATATCATTTTAAACAAAAAATACAACTCAATTCATGAGAAGAAGAGGCTATAGGAGAAAAGGCATCTGCCCATTAAGGCTCAAAGAGCCCTAGAAACCCTAAAAAACAATTGAAAAAATAGTGAATGTGATGTAGTGGATAGGTGGAATACTGGATCTACTAGATGGAACACAAAATCAGGAACCAAATAACAAGCTCAAGGGCTTCAAAGGAATAGTCATTAAGAGGGTGTCCCCTGGTTGCCTTTGGGTCTTCTAAGATGCTGATTCCAGGTTGCCACTACGACCCTTCGAGGGGACTGCATTCATCCTTCTCTCCTTGAAATGTAACCCGCAAACAAGCAAAATAGCCATCTTTTAGTCAATCCACCCCTCCTAAAAGTTTTAAAATAATATGATCTTTAGGCAATTGCCCCAATATAATTAAACACACTATGTAGAGATGTTATTGGTAGGGAACGATGAACTAAATACAAAAAGAAATAGTAAAGGTTGAATCCCGTCAGGGCTCGCAGCCTCCTTGGACCGCCGACATATCCGCGAAGCGTATGTATAACGATAAACAGATATGAGTCGATAGACTGCGCTCTCGAAACAAATAAATTTACCCCCGGAAATTAAGGCTGAATACACCCTTAAATAATAGAGTAGTTTGATGGATCCTGAAAAGTAAGTAGTTTCTAATATATGCTCAAAGGCCTGTACCAGGTTAGGCATAAACAGGAAGCTATTCATGTGGGGGATTAAAGTGATAAGAACATTAAAAGGAAGCCAATAAACAAATTGGCAACAGCAGTATTATAGATGAAAATGTTGAAAATTTTCAAACTATAGTACCCAT
>NW_021574330.1:0-687 GCF_001605985.2 Dendrobium catenatum
AGTACTGAGTACCGAGCAGTAATGAGCTTGGTAGTGAGTTAAATCTTATTATTTTTTATTAAATATCCTAATTTTATGTTAATAAGTTATAATTTTTTTAATCAAAATAGGTTAATGGGCTCATTTATTAAACGGGTTGGGTTTGGATTGTTTAGATTCGAGTTAGGTCAACTTTAGGTTGGATCCCAATCTGACTCATCAATACGTTTTAGCACCCTTAATCAATGGACAAGTTTGGGCATAACAAATACTATCATTGTAATTATTTTTAAAAATTGGATGGTGCATAATAATTTATTTAAAATATTATTTCAATCTAAAAATCATTTTTTGTGAATGAGACTGTTTTAAAAGGATAAAATCGATAATCTATTATGTTATTTTACATGTCATATTAAAGTAAATCATTAATATTTATAACTTGTTTAATTAAAAATCATTTTTAATGATTTAAATGTTATATTTTGAATTAGAACTATACTTAAAGTTGTATTTTATTTTAATGTCAAGAATTGTCAAATTTAATTTTATGATTAATATGAATCCTTTATTAATTGTGAGAGGAAAATAATTTTCAATTAATTATTAAAAAACATATGCGGCATATTAAATAGTTAATTATATTTTAAAAGACATTTAATACGTTCATTTTAAAATTGATCTTTCATCTTATTTAAGACTTTAATT
>NW_021574331.1:0-230 GCF_001605985.2 Dendrobium catenatum
TAACCTTGTTGTATTAGTATTAAAAAGAGCCTTCATTAAAATAATAATAATAATAATAAACAGTCTTCATGACATCACAAATTATCATGTGCGATCACCAAATGTTTCAGAGGCAAATGAGAATCCGAACAGTACACGACATCAATACATATCAACAGATGACAGGAAACATTTTGATTCACCTCTTAATACCATTTGGTGACCACACAGAATAATTTCACTCATATCAA
>NW_021574332.1:0-264 GCF_001605985.2 Dendrobium catenatum
ATATATTTATTAAAAAATTTTATATAATTTTATTTTTCAATATTTTGTCTTTAAAAAGCTGTTTTTTGATAAGTATATTCAAAATTGTGGTTGAAAAATGAAATTTTTAAAAACATAAATAGAAAACTATAAGATACCCCAAATGACATTTAAGGGATTGTTTGGAACGGCTGCATCGCTTATAAAGTTGGTTGTGGGGAAAATAACTTAGCTATTCTGATTGTCGATAACAAAAATTTTTAGAAAACTGTGAGAAAATAGTAG
>NW_021574333.1:0-207 GCF_001605985.2 Dendrobium catenatum
GGTTGTGAGATTTTGACAATCCATAGTGATCATGGGGAAGAGTTTGAAAATGAAAGATTTGAAGATTTTTGTGAGGACAAGGGGATTAGCCATAATTTTTTAGCCCCTAGGACCCCGTAGCAGAATGGGGTAGCTGAAAGGAAGAACCGGACCTTGGTGGAAGCCGCTAAAGCCATGCTTGCTGAATATTCACTTCCAAAATACTTT
>NW_021574334.1:0-585 GCF_001605985.2 Dendrobium catenatum
AATTACTTTTTTATTTATTGACTGCTAAGGATAACCCTGCAGGCGAGTCTAGATTTTATTTTCATTCAAATGTAATTTATGTAATTGTTAAGTGCTGTGCAAGTTAGTTTTGAGTTGGGATACATAGGTCTAAAGCTTGGACTCCGAAGAGAAAAGGATGTTCTTTAGGGGAGTAGACCTTTTTTATTTGGAGATCCAAATTTGAACTATACTTCTTCCCTACCCAAAGAGGAAAGAGTGGCCTTTCCCTTAAAGGAAGTGTCCCCTTATCCATTTGGGTAGTCTACTACGAATAATCTAAGGAGTTTGAAGAAAAGGAGCCCAAAGAGGAACAAGACTGAAGACTTGAAGATTGAGAGTATCCCACTCAAAACTACTTGTAACATTACTAGGTTTAGAATTCGGGTTGTTGTCAGTGGTGCCCGGCCACTTTACTTTCTGTAAAATTCTGGTTTGTAATAAGCAAGGCAAATTAATTTATATTTGATGTGATGCCTTTAGGACTGCTCGTTTTTCTTAGTTTTTTGGCGATTGTGTGCCGCTTTTATTTTCTCCTGGATACGTGAGGCTCGTAAGGGTGTGAAA
>NW_021574335.1:0-238 GCF_001605985.2 Dendrobium catenatum
AGTGGTTGGAATGACCATAATTTATGGCGATAGAGGTCGTGAGGACTGTAATTGGTAGATAACTGTAAGTGGGTTGAATGACCATAATTTATGACGGTAGTCTTCCCTCCTTCCTTTTTCTTCCTTTCTTATGTGAAGAATCTGGGCTTATTTATAGATTTCTGGGAGTGGCATAGCTTGTAAATATGTAAAAGATCAAGGTCAAGTTGGGAGTGTTAGGATAGATGGCCGATATTGA
>NW_021574336.1:0-306 GCF_001605985.2 Dendrobium catenatum
TTGGTCCGACAGTACCAAAGCCAACACCATATTTATTGTTTTTCAATTTGTATTTGGAATTCCACAAATTTTTATGTTGTTGGGCTTCGCCTTTGGACCAAATAGAAGGAGCAAAACCTCTTTTAATTAAACTTTTGACACCAGCAGGATAACAATCAAAAGTTAGTTCCACCAATTCATTCAAAGAAAGATCCTCAAGTTCTACACCCACTTCTGAACTTGAGGGTTAATGTGCTTTATAAAAGACACGATTCTTCCTCACCTCTTCTTCTAACTTAGGTGCAACACATACATTCAAATCTTCTA
>NW_021574337.1:0-276 GCF_001605985.2 Dendrobium catenatum
TTAAAAGATTATGGAAAGAACATAGTACATAAAATTTTTAATTGGCGACATTGCGTATTTTTTCAAATATTTGTGGCACAATTTATGCATCTTTTTCTATTTGGGCTAATTTTATACTTCTTTTCACTTTGCGAACCATTGCGCAATTTTTTATTTTTTCACACATTTCGCATTTATTTTGATATACTTTTTTTTATCTTTCCAAAATCAGTAATCTAAAATTAAACTTTTCTAATAACCAAAATAATTATATTTAGAAATAAATTAAGAAATAAT
>NW_021574338.1:0-284 GCF_001605985.2 Dendrobium catenatum
CTTTCTATATCTTCTGCTTTTAGAATAATCGTTTCACATGCATCCAAAAGTCTTTGATCCTAACTTTGCTCGTAGGCAATGAGTGAGCCTATCAAATTATCGATAGAATATTCATTCAAATATTTTGATTCACAAATAGCAACTACTTTAGCATCTAGTAGACAATGAAGAATTTTGTTAACTTTTTTAAAATTTAAAAATTCTTTTTCTAAGGCATGCAATGATGTTATAATTTGAATGAACCTCGTATACATGTCTAAAATTATTTCAAAAGATTTCATGGA
>NW_021574339.1:0-713 GCF_001605985.2 Dendrobium catenatum
GTCTTTTGTTATCAAAAGATATAGGGTCCCCTATATTTTTTGGTCGCACCAATTTTGGTATCAGAACAAGTTAGGAAATCCTAGGTTGATTTGTCGAGTTTTGTTTTCAAATCAGTATTTGTCAAAGTTTTGTCAAGTCAAGTTGTGAGTCTTGTCTTAAGTTTTTTAGGTGAGTCTTTTGAGTCTTTTTTGAGTTTGTCAAAAAATGGAAAATATCAAAAATATGGCTACATCCCAGGAAGAATGCGATCAACATAATCCTGATGTCCCACTTCCATTGGACATATGGTTACCTACAGTAGGCGATTCTACTGATCCGCTTCAAACCATTTATACAAGCTTCAGTATCACATGTTCCTATGTGATTAAAAATTCGAGAAGTATAAAAGATATTTGCAATTTGAAAAAGAACAGGAAGAAATTCTAAAAAGATTTGGTGAAAAACTCAAGGAAATCGATGAACAGTATGCACCGCCTCAAGGGAATCATCAACCAATTCATCAGGAGCTGAATTCGCAAGAAGTGGAGTCTGATGTAGACAAAGGGGGGGTCAACACAAGTCCAAAATAATATGTATTTTTGCTTCCCTTGAGTCTACTAGCTCAATCAAAATTGAGCTGAAATTTTAGCTCATTTATGAGCTGGTCTTTAGTTCATTTATTGAACTAAGGGTTAACTTATTATTAGCTATGATTTTAGTTCATAGTTATCTT
>NW_021574340.1:0-984 GCF_001605985.2 Dendrobium catenatum
ATGAATCAGAGAGCAAGATTTATAGATCAAATTATACAAATCGAGGAAGATATGAATTTATTTTACAAATTAATGATAAAAGCTCTCGAGGATAATAGGATACCCCCTAAACTTGAAGATTTTACTAATCCTATTATGTATCCTAAATTTATATAATTCTTGAATAGACAGATGAATGGTAGAAGACTTAGGAATCCATTTACAAAAGTCAAATATAATAATTGTGGATTATTTGGACATATAGCTCACACCTGTACTTTGAAGATGAAAACTTATTTTGTGTGGAGACCTAAGTTGCATAAACCTAGACATATCATACATGCATCTGATTATAAATTGCCAAAAGAAGAACCCAAACTTGTTTGGGTTCCCAGGTCTAACATTTAATAATTTTGCAGGGTCGCTCTCACACAAGACCTCGTGAGAGCATATAGTACCTGGACAGCGGATGCTCAAAGCATATGATTGGAGATACTGCACAATTCATTTTGCTAGAAGCCAGGAGTAGAGGCAAGGTTACACTTGGAGACAACACCATAAGGAAAGTGATTGGGTCTGGTATGATTTGAAATCTTAATAATTTTACATTGAGAATGTGTTATTAATAGAAGGCTTAAAGCATAACTTGTTAAGTGTAAGCCAGCTATGTGATAAAGGATATTATGTGAAATTTCTATCTACTAGCTGCATATTAAGCCTAAATGGTAAAGATATTTTGAATGGTAAAAGGGTAAATAATGTTTATATGCTAGACTTGAATTATATTCATTCTTCTACTACTTTTTGTTTGAAAACTGTATCTGATGAGTCATGGATTTTGCATAGGAGACTTTGTCATTCTAGCATGAAAAATCTTACGAGGATTACCCAAAAGAACTTAGTAAGAGGTATACCAAAAGTGGACTTCACTAAGGACCACCTTAGTAATGCATGTCAATTAGGAAAGAAAGTGAAGTCCTCTTTTCAGTCCAATAAGGATCTTAG